>NW_026902639.1:0-30000 GCF_943734735.2 Anopheles gambiae | reverse complement strand
AAATAAGCTTTCGTTGACGACTTCGGTCGGAATCACTAGTGTTGTGTGTGTTGTGTGTGTGAATAAGTGAAGTGATTCCGTGTTTTGATAACTCCGATCGCAATTTGTTCTAAGCCTTCTGCAAATTTAAATTTAATTCTACAAACCCACATTTGCCGACGGGAATTTAGCATCGCCTTCAGCGTTTTTTAATAACTGCCTTCTGCAGAAAATTTAAATTAATAATTAAGAAAATTCCAAAATAAGATAAATTAGCATTGCCTTCTGCAGTTCAAATATAATATTTTTATTAAATAAATAAGCCTTCTGCATTGGTAACCTATTTAAAAAGTTTCCTTTTAATTTTGTCTATAGAATCACCCTCAGTGTTCAGATAAAATTTCAAATCATTCAACTTATCCTTGATATTATTTTAAATTAACTTTAAATTGCCCATATAAATTATTTTATACTAATAGCATTGCCTTCTGCATTTTAATAAATTAACTAAGCCTTCTGCATCAAGCTTTCGTTGAGACTTCGGCCGGAATCACTAGTGTGTGTGTGTGTGAAAAGTGAAGTGTTCTTGTGTTGACCGTTCCGATTGCCATAAGCCTTCTGCATTTAATTTTATTTTAATTTTTTATTAAATTGCCTTTTTATAAATCCCAGTTTGCCGTCGGGAAATTGGCATCGCCCTCCGCGTAGAAATAAAATTCCTTTCTATCAGTTGCCTTCTGCAAAACATTTTATGATTTTTAACAAATATATTATTTTAGTTAACGGTTTGCCCTTAGAAATTCAATATATTATATCAAGCCCTCAGCAAACAAAATTATTTTATTAAATCGCCCTCCGCAAGAACAAACTTTGAATTTTAAAATATTATTAGACAATTAGTTTATTAGCATCGCCATCTGCGTAATTAATTAAATTAAGCCTTCAGCAAATAAGCTTTCGTTGAGCGGTCCGCGAGAACATTGTGCTTAGTGTGTGCTGTGTGCGAGATTCCCGATTCCATCTGTTCCGGCGACGAGATTTTCTCAAAGCGGCGTAGAAACATCGAGAGTTTTCAAACCGGCAAATAGTTTAAAGTTTTTATAGAGTAGAATTTGAAATCCCATTTACAACCTAACCCAATCTCAATTAGCTCCCCAACTAAACCTTATTATATAAAACTGCATTTATTTTCTTTTTTCGATTCTCTCTCCCCCTCAGCATTAAATCTCATAATATATATAAAAAACTAACAATAGAAATAGTTTTTCAAAACACTTCACAAACATATTTTGAACCACCATTCGTAAAGTAGAAAAATTTCCCAAACCAGTAGAACTAACAATTTCAATTTTCAAAATCTATCCTTACCAAATTTCAAAACTCTCGTAAAACTAACAAAATAATCTCCAGTGTAGAGCGTAGAGTAAAGTGACCGGAAACCATTTTACCTGTATCCCGTAGCATAGCCAAAAATATAACGGGACACTTGGTCCATTTTACCTGTAACGTTGAAGCACACACGTCTCCTCACGTAGTTTGTCACTTTTAAGCACTCTTAAATTTCATTCATTTCATTCATTTCATTCAAATCTCGAAAACTCTGAAAAAACTTAAATTTTACATAGAAAACCTTCTGCGAAAATTTTAAAATTATCCCCAGTTCAGTTTTTATCCATGAGCAAATTATTTTCAACTTAAAAAAAAAAAAAATATTTATTTAATTTTTTCACTCAAATATTTAATCGAATAATTGTTAAAAAAAACCCTTTTTTTAAAACAATTAACTTACATCGCCTTAAGCACAATAGAGCAAATTAATAAATTACAATTTCAAATTCAACGCTCAACAATTAGACTGCTTGTATTCAAGCATACTTTCCATCACAATCCAAAGAGTTATATTCCCTTACAAAATTAAATCTCAATTAACTAATACATTTATACACTTTGTATTAGTTTCCATATAAATTAATTTAACAAATTCTAATATCAACCAACAAATTTCCAATTACTTATTTTAAATAATAATTCGTCTTCTCCAACCATAACCAATAACCCTTTTACAAGCAGAAGTTAAATAATCACGTAGTTATTTTTTCTCCCGGTTCTTTGCATGTAAAATAAAATAATTAATGAATTTAAATAGTTTAAGTAATTATTAATATTAATTAATTTAAAAATAACAAAATAGTTTGAATTGACATTTCAACACTTGACATTTGACGTTGACATATAATCAAACTGACAGCTCAATATATCTGACACCTAACGTCACCTTGACATCTTGAATTGGTTGACAGCTATAATTGAAATTCTTTGACAGTTGCAACCGATTAAATAATAATTTAAAAAATCAATTATTTATATTTAACCAACTAAGTTAAATTAAAATTTCGTTCCTCAAGTTACAACTTGTTACATAATAATAAACTTTAAATTCCTTGTATACTTCCCAATATCATTAGATTAATTAAAATTTTTAATATCCAACTTAAAGATACCTTTAATTTTTGAAAAGACACATAACAGTAAAAAAAATCAAAACCACCATTCGTAAAGAAGAATAATTCCCCAAACCAGTAGAACTAACAATTTAAATTTTCAAAATCTATCCTAACCAAATTTCAAAACTCTCGTAATACTAACAAACATATCTCCAGTAAGGGAGCGTAGAGCAAGGTGACTGGAAAGCCATTTTACCTGTATCCCGTAGCATAGCCAAAAATATAACGGGACATTTGGTCCATTTTACCTGTAATGTTGAAGCACACACGTCTCCTCACGTAGTTTGTCACTTTTAAGCACTCTTAAATTTCATTCATTTCATTCATCTCATTCAAATCTCGAAAACTCTGAAAAAACTGAAATTACACATAGAAAGCCTTCTGCGAATATTTTAATATTATCCCTAATTCACTTTCTATCCATGAGCAAATTATTTTCAATTTAAAATAAAATTAATGTTTAATTTTTTTCACTCGAATATTTAAACGAATAATTGTTTTAAAAAATCCTTTATTTAAAATAATTAACTTACAACGCCATAAGCACAATAGAGCAAATTAATAAATTACAATTTTAAATTCAACGCTCAACAATTAGACAAGCATACTTTCCATCACAATCCAAAGAGTTATATTCCCTTACAAAATTAAATCTCAATTAACTAATACATTTATACACTTTGTATTAGTTTCCATATAAAATAATTTAACAAATTCTAATATTTACCAACAAATTTCCAATAACTTCTTTTAAATAGTAATTCGTCTTCCTCAACCATAACCAATAACTCTTTAACAAGTAGAAGTTTTAATAATCACGTAGTAATTTTTTCTCCTGGTTCTCTGCATGTATAAAAAAAAATATTAGTTTTCTGATTTAAATAATTTAAATAATTATTAATATTAAATTCTCTTAATAATAACAAAATAGTTTGATTAGACATTTTAACACTTGACATCTAACGTTGACACATAATTAATTTGACAGCTCAAAATATCGGACACCTAACGTCACCTTGACATCTTAAATTGGTTGACAGTTATAATTAAAATTCTTTGACAGTTGCAACCGATTAAATAATAATTTAAAAATCAATTATTTATATTCAACCAATTAAATTAAATTAAAATCGCTTATGCTCAAGTAACAATTTATTACACAATAACAAATTCAATTCTATTAATCCTTAAATACACAACTTCATACCCTGTTGACATTTAAATTGTTTGGACAGCTTGTTCAAACCTGACATTTACCGTTATTGACAACAAATAGACTGACAACTATTAAACTAAAATTTTAATCTCGGAAAACTCTTTCAATTTATGAAATTCCCCTTTTCTAAATTAAATTAAAGTGTACTTAAATCCGCTCTCAATCGTTTAAATCGCTTCCTAAGCTTTTTCTTTTATTTATTAATACCATCTAACCCAGTTAATACTTTCTCCGTTGCATCAATTTGAAAATAACTTTAATCATCTTATTTGATTATTCCCATGACATTAAATTGCATCCATTAGACATTGACGTAAAACATCACAGTACCATTGACATTCAAATAGATTTGACAGTTTTATCAATTACTTGACTGACAGTGACATCAAACGCCTCATCACATTGACAGCAAAATTAATTGACAATTTGATTACAGCGCGAAATCCATTGACATCTTTCGTTTTAAATTTGACAATAAATTCATTCTCCGTTTTAATTTAAAAATTTGACATTAAATTCGTCCCAAAACCCGACAATAATTACTTAATCAATCAATCAATTAACAAACTTGCGAAATTCCTTAGAAAACAAGTAGACAGTCACAATAACCTCCACAGGATTTAACCGTAGAAATAACCCAGTAGAAAAATGGTGATGAACACACGCTCCACTTTAGTTCGTAGAAGTAGTCCCTCGAAGGCAGTGACGAGTAGATATTCCGTCCGCCGTAGCTCGCTGGGAACGATGTCCCCGTCTAAGGCTTCGGCCACCAGCTTTGGTAGACGGGCATCAACAACCCAGCTGATGGCTTCCAAGGCACCTGCCCTACGAAGAGCTTCTTCGGTAGAGGTGGAGGGAAAATCAAAAAGGGTCTCTGTTCTCCCGCAGATTGCGGAAGACAGCCAAGGGGAGGGCTCTAAGGCAGGGCAAATTTACGACAGGAAATTTTTCGCTACCGCATATCCAGCAGAGTCAAATCCCATGGGCCCATTGCAAAAAGCAAAACATGAGCTCATGCTGTTTATCAGGGACACCGTGAAGCACAGGGCTATTTTAGCCAAGACGCCCCAATTCTCGAATTGGGAAGAGCGTATCGGCTCAGTCTTAGCCCTGCTGCACAATCTTCCAGCAATTTGGCTGGGAGAGGCGGGGTCAGGAGTTGATGTTGGAACGGGAACCGAGGATCTCGTGGTGGAGGACCCGGTGTTGGAGCAAGAATTAGGGCCTTTGGCAGGCCCTAATCAGGAGCCGCAACCGGGATCTTTGCCTTTGGACGAGACCGATATCACCAAATTCCTCACTGTTTTTGGGGGAATTATGCGGGAGATGTTCAACACACTAGTTAGGGAGAATGAGGCCAAAACAGGAGGAAATGGGGAACAGGGACAACAGCTGGTGGGTCAGGAAGGGAAAAAGGGCAAGAAGAAGGGAAAGGGTCGGAATGCCAAGGTAGTTGTGGCAGAGGAACCTTGCGAAGGGGAAATTTGTTCGACGGACCAGGGATCTGGACCATTAGAGGGGCAAGAGGGTGCGCAAGAATGGCGGACGGTAAAGGGGAAGACCGCCGTGCGCCGGGAGAGACGGAAGAGGAAGAAGCAGCGTGAAGCTGAGCAAGCAGCCAGCCTCACCGCAAACACGCCACCTTCTGCTCCCCAACCCAAGCAAAAGCCGGCACCTGCTTCTAATCCCAGGGCCGGCCGAATGCCAAACGCCATCGAGCTTGAATCAATTGGGGGATTCAAGCACGCGGACATGATGCCTATCCTTAGGGAAACGGTGAAGAAAGAGGATGTGCAGAGAATCCGCACAAACTTTAAGGGTCATCTACTCCTGGAGCTAGCACCAATGTCGCACCAGGAAACGATGACCCTTTGGAGAGAGGTGTCTGCGGCCCTTGATGGCAAAGCAAAATGCCGTCCGCGGACACCCTCAGTGCGGGTGAACTGCACCAACATTCCGCCTGGCACTTCGTCCGAAGAAATGTCTTCGGAAATGAGTGCCGCGCTGGGCGTTGAAATTTTCAGCGACCAGATCACGACCGTAAAAACGCATTACGGTACGTTGGTCGCATTTTTCGACTGCCCAGCAATAGCGGTGACCGACCAGGCCCTGGCAAGGCAATACACGGTCGGTTTCAGCAAATGCTGCAGGCTTCGGCTTTTGGAGCGTCGGCGGCAATGCTACCGGTGCTACGAATACGGGCATACTGCTGCCCGTTGCCGTGGCAAGGACCGCAGTAGCAAATGCCATCGCTGCGCGGAAGATAAGCACGAGGGACCGTGCACTAGGGAGCGGAAGTGCTTGGGATGCGAGGGCCCGGATGCAATCGGGCATTCGCTGGGCCAGCGCAGTTGCCGCTACTTTGGAAAGGTAACCCCACAGCCCAGTCATGATTAGAGTGTTCCAACAGAACCTCAATCATGACCAAACGGCACAAGACTTGCTTTTGCACAGTGCTCGTGCCGAGGGTTGTGATATTCTGATTATCTCGGACCCCTATTGGGTGCCGAATAATAACAGCAATTGGGTTACCGATACCACTGGACGGGTAGCAGTGGTATCAGTTGGGGATTATCCTTTTCAGCGCATCATTGACAACCAACGCGAGGACTTCGTTGTGGTCGAGATGCGGGGAATCGTTTTTTGTTCTGTCTACCTACCACCCGTGGGTTCCGATTTGACTGTCGAGGAGTACAAACGCAAATGGACCGAAATCGTGTCTGTACTTCCACGGAATCGGGACACCGTGATCGGGGGTGATGTAAACGCCTGGTCAGGTGCATGGGGGATGGAGCGGAGGCCAAACGACGGGGAAAGGGTATCTAGGGGGGGAGTTGTGATGGATGCGGCGGCTGCTCTGGGATTGGTTCTCCTGAACCAGGGCAACCAGAGCACTTGGATTGGGGCAAATGGTCGCAACTCCATCGTGGACGTATCCTTTTGCAGCCCCTCCTTGGTAGGGGACAACAATTGGCGCGTGTGTGACGAAACCCCAAGTGACCACAATACTATCAAGTTTGTGGTCGGCAGGGTTCCGAGACAGCGCGCCAACAACGAGGTACACTCAGCAGCGAATGGGGGAAGGTGGTCCACAAGATTCTTCGACAAGGATTTGTTCGTTGAAATCTTGAGGGACCAGGACATTTTTGGGCATGTTGCTACGCCAGAGGAGCTTACCCAGGCCATCACGGTGGCCTGTGATGGCACCATGCCTAGGCAACCCCCAAGGCGACAGGGCCGGCGGCCAGTTTATTGGTGGACGTCCGAGATTGATCGGTTGCGCAGCCATTATCACGGAATGAAACGGCGGTTCAACCGGGCCCGGACCGAGGAGCAGCGCGAGGAAAGGCGTCAAATGAAGTCGGACGCACGCGCTGCCCTGGAACGGGCCATCAAGCTCAGCAAAGACCAACACAAGCAGGATCTGCCGGAACAATTGGAACCGCACGGCTTTGGCCCTGCTTACCAAATCCGCAAGCAGCAGTGGGAAGGAGCTCGGGTTCCGATGGAACGGGATGCCAACAAGCTCCAGTTCATCGTGAATGAGCTCTTTCCCGATCGTCCCCCGATGGAGTGGCCCGAGACGGAAGTAGGTGAGGATCCACAGGATCCGGTCTCGGAGGAGGAGTTGGCGGAAGAGTTGAAGGAAATTGCCCGCTCACTCAACCCCAAGAAAGCTCCGGGGGACGACAATATTCCAAATATGGCTGCAGCTGCGGCAATTCTGGCTTTTCCGGAAGTTTTTGCCAAAAGCTACAAGCAGCTACTGGAGGCAGGCACTTTTCCCGACGCATGGAAGCGGCAACAACTGGTGCTGCTTACCAAGTCGGGAAAACCACCTGGGGAGCCCTCGTCATACCGGCCAATTTGTTTGCTGAGTGTGCTGGGGAAAATTTTAGAGCGGTTGATTCAGCGGAGGCTGACAACCCATCTGGAGTCGACCGGGGGACTTTCGGACGCCCAGTACGGTTTCCGTAAAGGGCGTTCAACCGTTGATGCCATCACTCGGGTGATGGACAATGGTAAAGTCGCTCTAGACAAAAAGCGAAAGGGGGATCGTCTCTGTGCGGTGGTAACGGTGGACGTCCGGAATGCCTTTAACTCGGCAAACTGGACAGCGATCGGCCAAGCTCTGCAGCGTAAAAACACTCCGCCTTATTTGCAGGCGTTGCTGCGGAACTATTTCATTGGCCGAACGCTCCACTACGATACGGATGAAGGAATAGTGTCGAGGACTGTATCTGCTGGCGTTCCTCAGGGTTCGGTTCTAGGACCAACACTTTGGAACGTCATGTACGACGACCTACTCCGCTTGCCGCTCGAAGGACTACGAGCGGACATCATCGGGTTCGCTGACGACGTGGCCTTCACATTTTTGGGAAGGACCACGGAACAGGTCAGCGCATTAGCAACGGCTAACCTGGAGAGGATCGAGCGGTGGCTGCAAGGAGTCGGTTTGGAACTTGCCCACCAAAAGACCGGGTTCATGATCTTTTGTACCCATCATGTCCCGCAGCTCGCAGAGCTTCAAGCGGGCGGTCACTCGATCCAATCCACGGAAACGCTGAAGTACCTGGGAGTGGACCTCTGCCGCAAACAGCACCACAGCCGGCATCTGGAGAGGGTGG
Organism: Anopheles gambiae; assembly: GCF_943734735.2. Lineage (NCBI taxonomy): Eukaryota > Metazoa > Arthropoda > Insecta > Diptera > Culicidae > Anopheles > Anopheles gambiae. Next base: position 21,673 of record NW_026902639.1, on the reverse strand, counting down.
TCAATAAGGCTTCACGGATTACGAATGCCTTGACCTGCCTGATGCCGAATAAGCGTGGTCCTAAGAGCCGCAGTAGGAGACAGCTCGTAAACGTCGGCAACAGTATCATCCGATACGGAGTTGCCACCTGGGGGCGATGGGTGCTCGACAAGGAGACCCATCGCAAATCGGTCCAAAGGGCGCATCGACCGGGGGCTCTCCGAGTCGCCAGCGCCTTCCAGACCGTTTCTTATGATGCCGCTTGCGTTGTTGCCAACACCACCCCGTTAGTCCTCCTCATGCAGGAGGATATCCGCTGCCACGACGAAAAGGTAGCGAGTGGTGGAGTTCAATCGGACATACGAAAGCGGCAACGGGAGGAGACGATGAGGCGCTGGCAGGACCAGTGGACAACGGGTGCAGGGCAACCAGGAGCACCAGGACTGAAGACGAGGAGGCTGATTCCAGACATTAATCTCTGGGTCAGCCGCAAGCATGGGGAAGTTGACTTTTTCCTCACCCAGCTCCTCACGGGGCACGGGTTCTTGCGCTCCTATTTCGTCGAGAAAGGCATCCTGGAAGGCTCGCCCAACTGCCCTGAATGTGGTGACGCCGTGGAAGACGTTGAACACGTGCTGTTCCACTGTCCACGGTTCGATCGGATCCGGAATGAGATGCAGCAGCGGTGCCATTCCCGAGTAACAATGGATAACATCGTCTCGGAAATGTGCACCCGCAGCGAAACGTGGGAGGCCGTCCGCGCCGCCGCCAGGACAATCTTCTCCACTCTCCAAGCGAGATGGGATGTTGAGCGTCCACCAACGGCAAGGCGACGCAGGCGGGCCAGACGGCGGGCGAGGGACGCAAATGGTGGTCCCTCAGGCCATGCGGCACGGCAACAACCCGCACCGCAAGGGCCACCGTAAGCTGGAAAGTTATTAATCTTTTATTTATTTTCGTTTCTTTCCAGCTTTCTTTTTTTTCTTCTCTCATCTATTTTCAGCTTTCTTCTACCTCTTTCTCCTTTTTCTTGTTTCCTCTATCCAAATCTCGTTTCAGGAAAACTGCCTTACGTGCTTGGAGTGGTGACCAACGATGCCGACCCCCCATTGCCCACCCGAAGCGTGGGCGATAGGACCAAAGGGACCGCGTCGCACCACGGTAAGCAGCGTAATAAGCAGAATCATCAGACCAGATCGCCGCAGAAGATGCGTCGTGACCCAGGGTGCAACCGCACACACGACTCCGCATGAAGTAATACGCACCACAAGCGTACCGGCCGAGTTGGGTGAGTCGGAGAGGGGGATGGAATATGCTCACTCTTCGTTAACAAAAAAAAAAAAAAAAAAAAAAAAAAAAAAAAAAAAAAAAAAAAAAAAAAAAAAAAAAAAAAAAAGGTAGCCAAATGCGTGCGGCTCAGTCTTCATCCAGCCTTCGAGACGGCGTTACGCTGCCCAAATACCCAGCGCTCAGTGCTAGTGAATAATTTTGTGTGTGTGTGAAAGTGTCAGTTTTCTTTTAACCGTTGACGAGGAAGGTCGTGCTTCTGCTAGTCTCAGTTTCTAGAGTGCTTGATACAGTGTGTGTGTTTGTGTGTAGTGCTGTGTTGTGTTCTGTGTTAGCAATTCCAACCGTTATTAGCATCGCCTTCTGCGTTTATTATTCTAATTGTTTTTGCCGTCGGCTTTTTTCCTTCGGCATTGTAGCATCACCTTCTGTGTATTTTAATTTATTTGATTTTGCCGTCGGCTTTTTTCCCGTCGGCATTTTAACATCACCTTCGGTGTATTTATTTTATTTTAAAATTGTCGTCGGCTTTTTTCCCGTCGGCATTTAAGCATCACCTTCTGTGTATATATCTTATTTTAATTTTGCCGTCGGCTTTTTTCCCGTCGGCATTCTAGCATCACCTTCTGTGTATTTATTTTATTTTAATTTTGCCGTCGGATTTTTTCCCGTCGGCACACTAGCATCACCTTCTGTGCGTATTTTAATTTATTTTATTTGGTCGTCGGCTTTTTTCCCGTCGGCATTTCTGCAAGTGTTTTAAATTAAAATTATTTTAGCGTTGGAATTGTTGACCGGTGCCATAAGTGCTACGTGTGAGTGAAGTGAAGTGATTCTGGGCCTTGAAGACTCCGATTGCTATTTTAATTAAGCCTTCTGCAAATATAATTTTTAAATAACCCACAACTGCCATTGGGAAATTAGCATCGCCTTCAGCGTTATTATTTAACTGCCTTCTGCATATTTATTTAAATATTATTCTTGAATTAGCATCACCTTCAGTGCCATATTAACTTAAAAATAATTTTATATAAGCCTTCTGCAATAATTGTGATTTAATTTCTCTTTACATATATTATCTAGAATCACCTTCAGTGTATTGAATATATTTTAGCCTTCTGCAAAATACAAAATATTAATTAATTTCTTTTAAAAACAAGTGCCTAAAGAAAATATTGTTATTTAGCATCGCCTCTGCGTTTTATTTAAAATAAGCTTTCGTTGACGACTTCGGTCGGAATCACTAGTGTTGTGTGTGTTGTGTGTGTGAATAAGTGAAGTGATTCCGTGTTTTGATAACTCCGATCGCAATTTGTTCTAAGCCTTCTGCAAATTTAAATTTAATTCTACAAACCCACAATTGCCGACGGGAATTTAGCATCGCCTTCAGCGTTTTTTAATAACTGCCTTCTGCAGAAAATTTAAATTAATAATTAAGAAATTCCAAAATAAGATAAATAAGCATTGCCTTCTGCAATTGAAATATAATATTTTTATTAAATAAATAAGCCTTCTGCATTGGTAACCTATTTAAAAAGTTTCCTTTTAATTTCGTCTATAGAATCACCCTCAGTGTTCAGATAAAATTTCAAATCATTCAACTAATCCTCGATATTATTTTAAATTAACTTTAAATTGCCCATATAAATTATTCATACTAATAGCATTGCCTTCTGCATTTTAATAAATTAACTAAGCCTTCTGCATCAAGCTTTCGTTGAGACTTCGGCCGGAATCACTAGTGTGTGTGTGTGTGAAAAGTGAAGTGTTCTTGTGTTGACCGTTCCGATTGCCATAAGCCTTCTGCATTTAATTTTATTTTAATTTTTTATTAAATTGCCTTTTTATAAATCCCAGTTTGCCGTCGGGAAATTGGCATCGCCCTCCGCGTAGAAATAAAATTCCTTTCTATCAGTTGCCTTCTGCAAAACATTTTATGATTTTTAACAAATATATTATTTTAGTTAACGGTTTGCCCTTAGAAATTCAATATATTATATCAAGCCCTCAGCAAACAAAATTATTTTATTAAATCGCCCTCCGCAAGAACAAACTTTGAATTTTAAAATATTATTAGACAATTAGTTTATTAGCATCGCCATCTGCGTAATTAATTAAATTAAGCCTTCAGCAAATAAGCTTTCGTTGAGCGGTCCGCGAGAACATTGTGCTTAGTGTGTGCTGTGTGCGAGATTGCCGATTCCATCTGTTCCGGCGACGAGATTTTCTCCAAGCGGCGTAGAAACATCGAGAGTTTTCAAACCGGCAAATAGTTTAAAGTTTTTATAGAGTAGAATTTGAAATCCCATTTACAACCTAACCCAATCTCAATTAGCTCCCCAACTAAACCTTATTATATAAAACCACATTTATTTTCTTTTTTCGATTCTCTCTCCCCCTCAGCATTAAATTTCATAATATATATAAAAAACTAACAATAGAAATAGTTTTTCAAAACACTTCACAAACACATTTTGAACCACCATTCGTAAAGTAGAAAAATTTCCCAAACCAGTAGAACTAACAATTTCAATTTTCAAAATCTATCCTAACCAAATTTCAAAACTCTCGTAAAACTAACAAACATATCTCCAGTGTAGAGCGTAGAGTAAAGTAACCGGAAACTATTTTACCTGTATCCCGTAGCATAGCCAAAAATATAACGGGACACTTGGTCCATTTTACCTGTAACGTTGAAGCACACACGTCTCCTCACGTAGTTTGTCACTTTTAAGCACTCTTAAATTTCATTCATTTCATTCATTTCATTCAAATCTCGAAAACTCTGAAAAAACTTAAATTTTACATAGAAAGCCTTCTGCGAAAATTTTAAAATTATCCCCAGTTCAGTTTTTATCCATGAGCAAATTATTTTCAACTTAAAAAAAAAAAAATATTTATTTAATTTTTTCACTCAAATATTTAATCGAATAATTGTTAAAAAAAACCCTTTTTTTAAAACAATTAACTTACATCGCCTTAAGCACAATAGAGCAAATTAATAAATTACAATTTCAAATTCAACGCTCAACAATTAGACTGCTTGTATTCAAGCATACTTTCCATCACAATCCAAAGAGTTATATTCCCTTACAAAATTAAATCTCAATTAACTAATACATTTATACACTTTGTATTAGTTTCCATATAAAATAATTTAACAAATTCTAATATTTACCAACAAATTTCCAATAACTTCTTTTAAATAGTAATTCGTCTTCTTCAACCATAACCAATAACTCTTTAACAAGTAGAAGTTTTAATAATCACGTAGTAATTTTTTCTCCTGGTTCTCTGCATGTATTAAAAAAAAAAAATATTAGTTTTCTGATTTAAATAATTTAAATAATTATTAATATTAAATTCTCTTAATAATAACAAAATAGTTTGATTAGACATTTTAACACTTGACATCTAACGTTGACACATAATTAATTTGACAGCTCAAAATATCGGACACCTAACGTCACCTTGACATCTTAAATTGGTTGACAGTTATAATTAAAATTCTTTGACAGTTGCAACCGATTAAATAATAATTTAAAAATCAATTATTTATATTCAACCAATTAAATTAAATTAAAATCGCTTATGCTCAAGTAACAATTTATTACACAATAACAAATTCAATTCTATTAATCCTTAAATACACAACTTCATACCCTGTTGACATTTAAATTGTTTGGACAGCTTGTTCAAACCTGACATTTACCGTTATTGACAACAAATAGACTGACAACTATTAAACTAAAATTTTAATCTCGGAAAACTCTTTCAATTTATGAAATTCCCCTTTTCTAAATTAAATTAAAGTGTACTTAAATCCGCTCTCAATCGTTTAAATCGCTTCCTAAGCTTTTTCTTTTATTTATTAATACCATCTAACCCAGTTAATACTTTCTCCGTTGCATCAATTTGAAAATAACTTTAATCATCTTATTTGATTATTCCCATGACATTAAATTGCATCCATTAGACATTGACGTAAAACATCACAGTACCATTGACATTCAAATAGATTTGACAGTTTTATCAATTACTTGACTGACAGTGACATCAAACGCCTCATCACATTGACAGCAAAATTAATTGACAAATTGATTACAGCGCGAAATCCATTGACATCTTTCGTTTTAAATTTGACAATAAATTCATTCTCCGTTTTAATTTAAAAAATTGACATTAAATTCGTCCCAAAACCCGACAATAATTACTTAATCAATCAATCAATTAACAAACTTGCGAAATTCCTTAGAAAACAAGTAGACAGTCACAATAACCTCCACAGGATTTAACCGTAGAAATAACCCAGTAGAAAAATGGTGATGAACACACGCTCCACTTTAGTTCGTAGAAGTAGTCCCTCGAAGGCAGTGACGAGTAGATATTCCGTCCGCCGTAGCTCGCTGGGAACGATGTCCCCGTCTAAGGCTTCGGCCACCAGCTTTGGTAGACGGGCATCAACAACCCAGCTGATGGCTTCCAAGGCACCTGCCCTACGAAGAGCTTCTTCGGTAGAGGTGGAGGGAAAATCAAAAAGGGTCTCTGTTCTCCCGCAGATTGCGGAAGACAGCCAAGGGGAGGGCTCTAAGGCAGGGCAAATTTACGACAGGAAATTTTTCGCTACCGCATATCCAGCAGAGTCAAATCCCATGGGCCCATTGCAAAAAGCAAAACATGAGCTCATGCTGTTTATCAGGGACACCGTGAAGCACAGGGCTATTTTAGCCAAGACGCCCCAATTCTCGAATTGGGAAGAGCGTATCGGCTCAGTCTTAGCCCTGCTGCACAATCTTCCAGCAATTTGGCTGGGAGAGGCGGGGTCAGGAGTTGATGTTGGAACGGGAACCGAGGATCTCGTGGTGGAGGACCCGGTGTTGGAGCAAGAATTAGGGCCTTTGGCAGGCCCTAATCAGGAGCCGCAACCGGGATCTTTGCCTTTGGATGAGACCGATATCACCAAATTCCTCACTGTTTTTGGGGGAATTATGCGGGAGATGTTCAACACACTAGTTAGGGAGAATGAGGCCAAGACAGGAGGAAATGGGGAACAGGGACAACAGCTGGTGGGTCAGGAAGGGAAAAAGGGCAAGAAGAAGGGAAAGGGTCGGAATGCCAAGGTAGTTGTGGCAGAGGAACCGTGCGAAGGGGAAATTTGTTCGACGGACCAGGGATCTGGACCATTAGAGGGGCAAGAGGGTGCGCAAGAATGGCGGACGGTAAAGGGGAAGACCGCCGTGCGCCGGGAGAGACGGAAGAGGAAGAAGCAGCGTGAAGCTGAGCAAGCAGCTAGCCTCGCCGCAAACACGCCACCTTCTGCTCCCCAACCCAAGCAAAAGCCGGCATCTGCTTCTAATCCCAGGGCCGGCCGAATGCCAAACGCCATCGAGCTCGAATCAATTGGGGGATTCAAGCACGCGGACATGATGCCTATCCTTAGGGAAACGGTGAAGAAAGAGGATGTGCAGAGAATCCGCACAAACTTTAAGGGTCATCTACTCCTGGAGCTAGCACCAATGTCGCACCAGGAAACGATGACCCTTTGGAGAGAGGTGTCTGCGGCCCTTGATGGCAAAGCAAAATGCCGTCCGCGGACACCCTCAGTGCGGGTGAACTGCACCAACATTCCGCCTGGCACTTCGTCCGAAGAAATTTCTTCGGAAATGAGTGCCGCGCTGGGCGTTGAAATTTTCAGCGACCAGATCACGACCGTAAAAACGCATTACGGTACGTTGGTCGCATTTTTCGACTGCCCAGCAATAGCGGTGACCGACCAGGCCCTGGCAAGGCAATACACGGTCGGTTTCAGCAAATGCTGCAGGCTTCGGCTTTTGGAGCGTCGGCGGCAATGCTACCGGTGCTACGAATACGGGCATACTGCTGCCCGTTGCCGTGGCAAGGACCGCAGTAGCAAATGCCATCGCTGCGCGGAAGATAAGCACGAGGGACCGTGCACTAGGGAGCGGAAGTGCTTGGGATGCGAGGGCCCGGATGCAATCGGGCATTCGCTGGGCCAGCGTAGTTGCCGCTACTTTGGAAAGGTAACCCCACAGCCCAGTCATGATTAGAGTGTTCCAACAGAACCTCAATCATGACCAAACGGCACAAGACTTGCTTTTGCAAAGTGCTCGTGCCGAGGGTTGTGATATTCTGCTTATCTCGGACCCCTATTGGGTGCCGAATAATAACAGCAATTGGGTTACCGATACCACTGGTCGGGTAGCAGTGGTATCAGTTGGGGATTATCCTTTTCAGCGCATCATTGACAACCAACGCGAGGACTTCGTTGTGGTCGAGATGCGGGGAATCGTTTTTTGTTCTGTCTACCTACCACCCGTGGGTTCCGATTTGACTGTCGAGGAGTACAAACGCAAATGGACCGAAATCGTGTCTGTACTTCCACGGAATCGGGACACCGTGATCGGGGGTGATGTAAACGCCTGGTCAGGTGCATGGGGGATGGAGCGGAGGCCAAACGACGGGGAAAGGGTATCTAGGGGGGGAGTTGTGATGGATGCGGCGGCTGCTCTGGGATTGGTTCTCCTGAACCAGGGCAACCAGAGCACTTGGATTGGGGCAAATGGTCGCAACTCCATCGTGGACGTATCCTTTTGCAGCCCCTCCTTGGTAGGGGACAACAATTGGCGCGTGTGTGACGAAACCCCAAGTGACCACAATACTATCAAGTTTGTGGTCGGCAGGGTTCCGAGACAGCGCGCCAACAACGAGGTACACTCAGCAGCGAATGGGGGAAGGTGGTCCACAAGATTCTTCGACAAGGATTTGTTCGTTGAAATCTTGAGGGACCAGGACATTTTTGGGCATGTTGCTACGCCAGAGGAGCTTACCCAGGCCATCACGGTGGCCTGTGATGGCACCATGCCTAGGCAACCCCCAAGGCGACAGGGCCGGCGGCCAGTTTATTGGTGGACGTCCGAGATTGATCGGTTGCGCAGCCATTATCACGGAATGAAACGGCGGTTCAACCGGGCCCGGACCGAGGAGCAGCGCGAGGAAAGGCGTCAAATGAAGTCGGACGCACGCGCTGCCCTGGAACGGGCCATCAAGCTCAGCAAAGACCAACACAAGCAGGATCTGCCGGAACAATTGGAACCGCACGGCTTTGGCCCTGCTTACCAAATCCGCAAGCAGCAGTGGGAAGGAGCTCGGGTTCCGATGGAACGGGATGCCAACAAGCTCCAGTTCATCGTGAATGAGCTCTTTCCCGATCGTCCCCCGATGGAGTGGCCCGAGACGGAAGTAGGTGAGGATCCACAGGATCCGGTCTCGGAGGAGGAGTTGGCGGAAGAGTTGAAGGAAATTGCCCGCTCACTCAACCCCAAGAAAGCTCCGGGGGACGACAATATTCCAAATATGGCTGCAGCTGCGGCAATTCTGGCTTTTCCGGAAGTTTTTGCCAAAAGCTACAAGCAGCTACTGGAGGCAGGCACTTTTCCCGACGCATGGAAGCGGCAACAACTGGTGCTGCTTACCAAGTCGGGAAAACCACCTGGGGAGCCCTCGTCATACCGGCCAATTTGTTTGCTGAGTGTGCTGGGGAAAATTTTAGAGCGGTTGATTCAGCGGAGGCTGACAACCCATCTGGAGTCGACCGGGGGACTTTCGGACGCCCAGTACGGTTTCCGTAAAGGGCGTTCAACCGTTGATGCCATCACTCGGGTGATGGACAATGGTAAAGTCGCTCTAGACAAAAAGCGAAAGGGGGATCGTCTCTGTGCGGTGGTAACGGTGGACGTCCGGAATGCCTTTAACTCGGCAAACTGGACAGCGATCGGCCAAGCTCTGCAGCGTAAAAACACTCCGCCTTATTTGCAGGCGTTGCTGCGGAACTATTTCATTGGCCGAACGCTCCACTACGATACGGATGAAGGAATAGTGTCGAGGACTGTATCTGCTGGCGTTCCTCAGGGTTCGGTTCTAGGACCAACACTTTGGAACGTCATGTACGACGACCTACTCCGCTTGCCGCTCGAAGGACTACGAGCGGACATCATCGGGTTCGCTGACGACGTGGCCTTCACATTTTTGGGAAGGACCACGGAACAGGTCAGCGCATTAGCAACGGCTAACCTGGAGAGGATCGAGCGGTGGCTGCAAGGAGTCGGTTTGGAACTTGCCCACCAAAAGACCGGGTTCATGATCTTTTGTACCCATCATGTCCCGCAGCTCGCAGAGCTTCAAGCGGGCGGTCACTCGATCCAATCCACGGAAACGCTGAAGTACCTGGGAGTGGACCTCTGCCGCAAACAGCACCACAGCCGGCATCTGGAGAGGGTGGTCAATAAGGCTTCACGGATTACGAATGCCTTGACCTGCCTGATGCCGAATAAGCGTGGTCCTAAGAGCCGCAGTAGGAGACAGCTCGTAAACGTCGGCAACAGTATCATCCGATACGGAGTTGCCACCTGGGGGCGATGGGTGCTCGACAAGGAGACCCATCGCAAATCGGTCCAAAGGGCGCATCGACCGGGGGCTCTCCGAGTCGCCAGCGCCTTCCAGACCGTTTCTTATGATGCCGCTTGCGTTGTTGCCAACACCACCCCGTTAGTCCTCCTCATGCAGGAGGATATCCGCTGCCACGACGAAAAGGTAGCGAGTGGTGGAGTTCAATCGGACATACGAAAGCGGCAACGGGAGGAGACGATGAGGCGCTGGCAGGACCAGTGGACAACGGGTGCAGGGCAACCAGGAGCACCAGGACTGAAGACGAGGAGGCTGATTCCAGACATTAATCTCTGGGTCAGCCGCAAGCATGGGGAAGTTGACTTTTTCCTCACCCAGCTCCTCACGGGGCACGGGTTCTTGCGCTCCTATTTCGTCGAGAAAGGCATCCTGGAAGGCTCGCCCAACTGCCCTGAATGTGGTGACGCCGTGGAAGACGTTGAACACGTGCTGTTCCACTGTCCACGGTTCGATCGGATCCGGAATGAGATGCAGCAGCGGTGCCATTCCCGAGTAACAATGGATAACATCGTCTCGGAAATGTGCACCCGCAGCGAAACGTGGGAGGCCGTCCGCGCCGCCGCCAGGACAATCTTCTCCACTCTCCAAGCGAGATGGGATGTTGAGCGTCCACCAACGGCAAGGCGACGCAGGCGGGCCAGACGGCGGGCGAGGGACGCAAATGGTGGTCCCTCAGGCCATGCGGCACGGCAACAACCCGCACCGCAAGGGCCACCGTAAGCTGGAAAGTTATTAATCTTTTATTTATTTTCGTTTCTTTCCAGCTTTCTTTTTTTTCTTCTCTCATCTATTTTCAGCTTTCTTCTACCTCTTTCTCCTTTTTCTTGTTTCCTCTATCCAAATCTCGTTTCAGGAGAACTGCCTTACGTGCTTGGAGTGGTGACCAACGATGCCGACCCCCCATTGCCCACCCGAAGCGTGGGCGATAGGACCAAAGGGACCGCGTCGCACCACGGTAAGCAGCGTAATAAGCAGAATCATCAGACCAGATCGCCGCAGAAGATGCGTCGTGACCCAGGGTGCAACCGCACACACGACTCCGCATGAAGTAATACGCACCACAAGCGTACCGGCCGAGTTAGGTGAGTCGGAGAGGGGGATGGAATATGCTCACTCTTCGTTAACAAAAAAAAAAAAAAAAAAAAAAAAAAAAAAAAAAAAAAAAAAAAAAAAAAAAAAAAAAAAAAAAAAAAAAAAAAAAAAAAGGTAGCCAAATGCCTCGTCATCTAATTAGTGACGCGCATGAATGGATTAACGAGATTCCCTCTGTCCCTATCTACTATCTAGCGAAACCACAGCCAAGGGAACGGGCTTGGATGCACTAGCGGGGAAAGAAGACCCTGTTGAGCTTGACTCTAGTCTGGCATTGTAAGGCGATATAGGAGGTGCAGCATAGGTGGGAGGGCTTCCTCGTGGAGCTCGCCTCTGAGATACCACCACTCTTACTGTTGCCTTACTTACATGATTGGGTGGAACAAGCGCGGGCCCCAGGTCCGGATCGTGCGCGCACCTCCTCCGGGGGGCTGTGGCGGCGGTTCGCCTGCGCGCGCCCAATGCGCCGTGTTTCTCGCTCAGCGTCCAGTGTGTCGCTGGGTGGTGCCGCCGGGGAGACTGCATCGTAGCATCGTCGTGTGTAGCGTGTTACCCGCTTGTCCGACCGTGAGCCGTGGCCCGCAAGGGTACAAGCTTGCGTACGTCGGTGCATTCGTGGTGCACTGCTTCTGCGCGGTCGATCGTTTATGATGTCACGTTTGCCCCCGGTTCCGCGCGCCGCCCGGCTCGAAGACTCCTGGACAGGTCCTTTCGGTCCACGTCATGGACAGTGCCAGGTGCGGAGTTTGACTGGGGCGGTACATCTCCAAAACGATAACGGAGGTGTCCAAAGGTCAGCTCAGTGTGGACAGAAACCACACGCTGAGCATAAGGACAAAAGCTGGCTTGATCCCAACGTTCAGTACACTTCGGGACAGCGAAAGCTTGGCCTTACGATCCTTTTGGTTATAACGAGTTTTTAGCAAGAGGTGTCAGAAAAGTTACCACAGGGATAACTGGCTTTTTTTTTTTTTTTTTTTTTATAAACGGGTTTTTTATTTTGTTTCAAAATTAAACCCTCCCGCTCCCCTACATTTTACCCGCGAGGGCTTACCCTGCAGGGGGTTTCATGGCTTAATGGCCAACCTTTTGTCCGTGCGAAAAGCACCTTCCATGTTTTATTTCTATTTCTAAATTCAACCGAAAAATTCACTCATTCCCCTAAATAGGGCGCTTTTTCACGCTCGATGCGTCGCTGTTTTTACGTGCATACCACGCCTAGCGGGAGGCAACTTCTGCCTCGACCACGGCGGCTTCTTCCGCGGCGTTCAGGCCACCGTCCGTGGCCTCGTTTTCCTCGTCGATTGCGCGGTTGCGCATACCAGATGGTCCGGCTGCTAAATCCGCGCGTTCTCGGCCGTCATCGTCATTGTTTATCGCCTGGCCGGACATCCCGAGAAGACGACGGTTTCGTCTCCTCTCCCTGAACCGCGCTTGACGCTCACGAAGCGCTGCACGTCGCTGAGCGGTCCGTGGTGAAGCTGGTGGGGTTGGGGGAAGTCCAGCTCGACGTTCTTCCCGCCGGCGTGCTGTTGCTGCTCGCCGGTTGGCGTTGCGTCGCTCGTTACGGGCCCGCCGCACTTCCGCGCGTTGGGCCTCCAGCTCTGCTGCGTCTTCGTCCTGACGCTCGATGACGTTAACAGCCAATGCTGCCCGCTCCTCGTCCCACGCTCGCTGCAGTTGGGCCGTTATTCGCTTCGCGGCTTCGCAAATACGACTCCAGCTATCGGCGTCGCGCAACAAGTGCCGCTGGAGGGTGTCCGGACAGACAGGGTCCGGACCTCCCTCGCCGAGTAGCTCCTGTCGAACTGCCGCAAAGCGTGGGCACTCGAAGAAGGCGTGCTCCGCCGTCTCTGGGACGCCGACGCACAACTGGCAGTCTGGGGACGACGTGAATCCATTGTGGCACAAGTAGTCACGGAAAAATCCGTGTCCGGACAAAACCTGTGCCAGATGGAAAGTCATATCTCCATGTTTCCTAGACTGCCAGTCGCCGACCGATGGAATTACACGGTGCGTCCACCGCGTGTGCCGGCTAGCATCCTGTTGCAGTGCGTCGGCATCCCATTCCTCCTGCCAGCAGTCGATGGTGTTCTGCCGCTCCGTCGCCCGGATGTCCTCCCTCGTTGCAGCACGGTCTGGAGCAAGGAGTTGTTGGTGAACCCGAGCATCCTCGTTGATGAGGTGGCATATCGGTACGAGTCCAGCGAGTAGGGTGGCCGTCTCATACCTGACGGTACGGAATGCCCGTGCCACCCTGATGGCTGCTTTTCGCTGAACTCGTTGCAGCATCCGTCGGCACTCTCGCACCTGAGTTGCCTCAGCCCAGACGGGAGCAGCATACCGCAACACCGATTCTGCCACATACGCCAGCAGCCTTGACTTGGCCGTCCTGGGGCCGCTGTGGTTTTGCATGAGGCGCGTTACAGCTGCCACCACGCGCGACGCCTTTTCGGAGACTTTCGTGACGTGATCTCGCCATTTCAGGTGATCTTGGAGCTGCACGCCCAAGTACCTGATGCTCCTAGAAGACTGGACTTCCACGTCACCGACGCGAAATGTCACCTGCGGCGGAGTCTTCTTGCTTGAGATCAGGACGGCTTCAGTCTTGGCTGGGGCCAGCTCCAGACCGTGCTGTTGCATCCAACGTTGGACCTGGTCAACGGCCTCCTCTGCTCTCGCGCGAACCTCGTCCGTGGTGGTAGCAGGTACCAACAGCGCCAGATCGTCCGCGTATCCGATGACTTCGACGTCGGGAGGTAGCGGCACATCCAGCACCCCGTCATACATGATGTTCCACAGAGTTGGGCCCAGGATGGACCCCTGTGGAACACCGGCGGTTACATGCCGTACGGCGGGGCCTTCGCTCGTGTCAAAGTACAGCACACGATCCTCGAAGTAGCTTCGAAGCATCCGTTGGAGGCCGACGGGAACACCTTTTGCCTGAAGGGCGCTGGCAATGGATTGCCAGCTGGCCGTGTTGAACGCGTTCTTCACGTCCAACGCCACCACAAGCAAGAAACGGTTATCCCGGCCGTTCGTTCGCCGGAACGACATGGCGGTACGGCCGGCCTCAACAACCCGCTGGATGGCGCTCACTGTCGACCGCCCTCGACGAAATCCGAACTGCCGGTCCGACAGTCGGGGTGAAGACGGCTCCTCGAGATGTTCATTGAGGCGATTCAGGATGAGGCGCTCAAGTACCTTCCCCAGTGCGTCGAGCATGCAGAGGGGTCGGTACGAGCTGCTCTCTCCCGGAGGCTTCCCCTGCTTCGGCAGCAACACCAGTCGTTGCCTCTTCCACTGCGCCGGAAACGAAGCGCGGTTGAGGCAATCCTGGTACAGGACCCGGAAGACCTCCGGGAACAACATGATGGCCGTCTTCACTGCCGCATTCGGGATGCCATCGAGCCCTGGTGCTTTGTGATTTGCCATCTGGCTCGCGATGAGCAGCAGCTCGTCGTCCGTTACCGGTGCAATTCCCGCCGTTGTTGTTGCTCCCTCGACGCTTCCAACGTTGCTCAGCTGCGACCAGTCGCAGGGCGGATGCTCAGGGAAGAGGTCGGATACAATGCGTTCGAGGACGACCCGGTCCGCTTCTGAAGGCGTCCGACTGCCCCGGAGCCGGGACATGACGACACGGTATCCTGCCCCGAACGCATTCTCTTCTGCAATTTCGATCAGCTCCTGGAACAAGTTCCGCTTGCTAGCTCGAATTGCTCTACTGAGCTCCGCCCTTGCTGTCCTGTGCTCAGCTGCTGCTATGCTGCGCTCCTCCAAGTCAGCCGTCTGCAGCAACCGGTCACGGGCAACCTCGCAATTGTTCCTCAGTCGAGCCAGGAGGGGAGACCACCAAAAGATGTTCCGATGCGGGTCTTGGTGCACTCGGGTAACCCGTTGCATCGTCTCGTCGCAGGCCTTGAGCATGGCTGCGATCATACCCTCCTGGCTCGTTGCGCGTTGGACAAATTCCGCAGCGAACAGCGCCTCGAGGAATGAGGAAGGAGAAAACTGCGAGGTTTTCCATCGGCGGCCAGCGTGACGCACACGCCTCTGGCTTGAGGAATCACCCTGCTGCGACGATGGTTGCCGCTGTCGTTGCTGCTGCTGCTGTTGTGATAACTGCTGCTGTTGTAAGGACTGCTGTTGCTGCTGCTGCTGTTGCTGCTGAGACGACTGCTGCGCTGTCTGCTGATGGTTCTGCAGTTGTTCGGGGGATGGTGGTGTTCCTCCCACGGTGTAGAGAACATAGCGGTGGTCAGACGCGGTGTAGCTTGTGCTAACAACCCAGGTGTCAGGGCGAGCGATCGACGGGCTCGCGAATGCCACATCCACTATACTCGGGAGAGCCACCCCGTTGCCAACAAACGTGTATTCCCGACCTTGATTAATCACGATTAGGCCAAGCTGCTCCACCATTCCGTGCAGCTCTTCCCCGCGGTCGCAAGTCCTCGGGCTGCCCCACTCCTCATGTCTGGCGTTAAAATCGCCGGCGACGACGACTTGAGGGTGGGAGAAGCCTTCGAGTTCTATTGCTTCCAAGAAGCGCTCGAACTCTGCGAGGTTAAGGCTTGGTGGAGCATAGCAGCTGATGAAAACCACTCCGCCGATCTGCGCTGCAACCAACCCCTGAGCTTCACTGCACCACACCCGCTGTATTGGTAGCTCACCGACAGCTACCACCGCTACCGCCTTGCAGCTGCTGAATGCCCACCGGCCGTTGTTTTCAGGTGGGCGCAGAACATCAGAGAGAATGAGCACGTCTGCTTTCTCCTCTCTGGCAGCTTGCAGCACCAGGTTCTGGGCATCACGGCCATGGCCCAGGTTCGCCTGCAGAACTTTCAGGGCCGGGAACATCGTTGGGCCGAACGAGCACATTCGCTGTGGCCTATGTGGTGAGCGCCACCGCACAGTGCGCACTTTGCCTCATTCTGGCAGGATCGTGCTTTGTGTCCGGTAAGCCCACAGCGGATGCACAGATTCTGCCGATCTGCGGTGGAACGGCAGTTCGAGGCGATGTGGCCCATCTCCAGACAGCGGAAACAGCGCTGTCGCTCTGGAGGCGTTGGTGGGGCTGCTCGAACCTTGCTCACACAGTCGCACAGGAACAGTTTATGTCCTTCCAACTGCCGAGCCGACTTCACAGGTAGCCGGATGCGTGCTCGCTTCGAACCATCCGGTAGTTCCCAAATGCTGGCAGAAACAACTCCAGCACTTGCGCCAATCTTAGCATCGAGGGCAGCAATGATATCTTCCTCCGTAGCAAGGGGATCGATATCGACTACCAGCAGCTCACCCATTTCTGTGACAAGCCGACTGACGCCTGCGTCGCCGATGATTTTGCGGACGCCTTCCAGCATAAGCGGAGCGTTTGCCGTCTTGCTCAGCTCCATACGTAGCAGCCTAGCATGAGTTCGGCGGCCCTGCTTAATATGCCCTTTCATTTCGCTGTGAGCCGCGTCCAGACGAATGGCTTTGCGCACCTTGTCGTAAATGCCATCCCAGGTTTCGCCTTCGCTGGGAGACACCTCGATGATGTCAGGCCTCGGCTTTCGCTTACGCTGTAGCTGCTGCTGCTGCTGCATACGCTCCTGCTGTTGCTGCTGCGAGCCAGCGACCGCCTGTCGCTGTGGCTGACGTTGCTGCTGCTGCTGTTGATGCTGCGCGATACCGACTGCCTGTCGCTGTAGCTGACGCTGCTGCTGCTGCTGTTGCGGCTGCTGCTGGGAGCGTGGCTTACCCGTAGCTTTGCCGCGATATCTACGCCGTACGACCTCGCTGTAGGTCAGTTCCGGCACAGCGTCTTCGCGGACGGCTGTCGATGCCTCGCTGTGCGGCGGCATGACTACGCGCGACGTCGACGCGCGGGGCTGCTCCTGCTCGTGCTGATTCCGCTGTTGTTGTTGTTGCTGCTGCTGCTGTTGCGCAGAGGATCGGCGCGGCAACGGAGTTGGTGGTTGACGCGGACTAGATGACGGTTGTCCGCCGCCAACCTTTGCCGCCAACAGAGAGTTGAGCACATCTCGGTCGCGTTGATGTGCGGCGGCTAACTTCTCCATCTGCGCCTCGAGCTTCTCCTCACGGCGCTTTGCCTCCTCCTTTTCCTCCTGCAGCAGTTGGCACATGCCGGTTATCTGCTCCAGGAGTTTTGCGTTTTGCTCCTTCATAGCGATATTCTGCTCCTCGAGGCGTTGGATGGTTGCTCTGAGCAACTCGAGCTCCGGAGCCGGTGTCGCGGATGCAGCTTTTGGCTGTGCAGTGGGCTTGTTGATGCCTGTGGCGCTTACCCGAGGCAGCGCAACACGAGGCTCGGTCGCAAACAGCTTGGAACTGGGAGCCAAGCTGGTGCGGCAGTCCACCGACATCGCCCTAGCACCCGAGCGGGTCGATCTCCCGGGTGCTTCCATCGCGATAACCGACGTTCGCGATGGGTGGGGTAAAATGACCCTGGGGGTCGAGATGACCCCGGGGGTCGAATGACCCAGGGGGTCGAAATGACCCCTGGGATTCTGCGCCGCCTAGCTGGTGATCTGCTGCACGATGATGTCGGTTTCCGCTTCAACTCCGGTGTTCAGGGCGAAAAAGGTCCAATTTGTGCCCCCCTGGTGGGCGGGGGGGAGGGGGAAGGGGGTGGGGAAAAATTCAGGAGGGTGCGTCACACACGTGGGGAATTATTCCGCACCACTCCCAAATTTTCGCGGCACGTTCACTCGTCCAAACGGCTCGACCCGGAATTCCACCCTTTTTGGACCACTTTTCCGACTTTTTGACACTTATAAAATTTTTCACTGGGAGGGGGGGGGGGGTGGGAGCGGGGAAAATAATTTTCCCGGACTGCTGGGGTCACGCTCTACCACCCTACCAAAAATGAGAATTTTCGGGCGACCTCGACCTTATCCGACTCTTATCGGGCGCCCTACTCTATTCTGACCTCTGGGGGGGGAGGGGGGAGGGGGGGGGAGGGGGGAAAATAATTTTCCCGTAGTCGGCGTTACTTGCTCTACCACCCCTGCAAATTTGACAATTTTTCGGCACCTTTGGTTCCGCCGCCAACCGTCACCGGACCGAAAATTCAAATTTTGCCCCTTGGGAATTGCGCCCCGGCCAAATTTGTCCTATGGGTATTACTGAACTGTCACTTCCAAATGTCAAAATTTTTTTCCCGATTTTCACTGTTTTTTTGGTCGATTCTTATTGTTTGCACAAAGATAAGCACAATGGTGAAAACCGCACTCGAATCCGACCAAAACTCACCGAGTTATTCACGATTTACTGTTTTTTTCGTTTTTACTGAGGACACGTGCCCCAGCAGTAGCACCCCCGACACTTTTGAATTCCGCGTTTTTTAACCGATTTTCGCACTTTTTTCGCTCGATTCACTATGAGTGTCACTACGCGCACCTTTCAAAACACACCCGGACAAAATCCGTGCAGTTTTCACTGAGTTTTTTTCATAACTAAATTCCCCATACAAAATGTATGGGGAAAAAACACATACACTTTTTTCAGCTTTCTACTGCACGAATCGTTGCAGAATCACTTCCAAACGCTTTAGAACCGTCAATTTACTTAAATTCAAGTGTTTGCGGCACCAATATCACGAAATTTTGCTCCCAAATTCCACACCCGGAAATCAGGTGCTACCGGGGGGGGGCCCACGTACACACAAAAACACGATTTTTCACTTTTACAAGAAAATCACCGATTTTCAGGTAAATAACACCGTCTAAAGGTAAAACGGGTGCTCTGAACTCGTTTTTAGCACTTTCCGAGCGATCCGAGGCCGTTTTACACACTTTTTTCTGAAACTCTGTCGGAGCGTGTTTACATCCGTCTTCACTCGACGGCTACTCGATGAACACTACACAGGGATAACTGGCTTGTGGCCGCCAAGCGTTCATAGCGACGTGGCTTTTTGATCCTTCGATGTCGGCTCTTCCTATCATTGTGAAGCAAAATTCACCAAGCGTAGGATTGTTCACCCTTTCAAGGGAACGTGAGCTGGGTTTAGACCGTCGTGAGACAGGTTAGTTTTACCCTACTGGTGTGTGCTTATAGTCGCTATCTTAACGGAATTCCTGTGCAGTACGAGAGGAACCACAGGTACGGACCACTGGCTCAATACTAGTCCGACCGGACTTTGGTATGACGCTACGTCCGCTGGATTATGCCTGAACGCCTCTAAGGTCGTAGCCAATCCGAGCTGATAGCGCTTCTCAAACCCATTAGGTGTTCGGAAGCTAGCGGGTCTAACAACCCTCTGAGATCCGTTGGAGTCTGCGTCTGCAGCCCGGCGTCTCATCCCGCTATACCTAGGCCGCAACGAGTGGAGTTCGCTGCACGTGTTAGTACCGTAACTGGGAACGCCGTTGGCTTGAGCTCTGCCCAACGTGGATATACCTAGTTTCGACACCTATCAACCGCCCGCAAACGACGGGACTTCAGGCTGGGAGCTGCGAGTTGTAGAGATGCGTTCGCATCGATCCTCTCAGGCGACCCATGCTTGGTGGTTTGTCCGTGTGCCCCTTCCTCGATGTGCGCAAGCTCGTCTTGGTCTGGGGACCACGTCGACACAGGGGATACTTTTGTGAGAGCAAGAGTGTACTTAGTTGAGTGTAGCAAGGGATCGCGTGCCCCTTCCTCGATGGCGCAACGAACCATCTTGGTCTGGGGACCGTGGTGCCGTGCTCTGGTGAAGCTTGGTGCGTGCTCTTTCCTTGTCAGACGAGTGACTTGACTTGGTCTGGAGACCGTTCCTTTACACTAGTGGACAAGAGCTGGCTACTTCCGTGTCAGACGAGTGACTTGACACGGTATGGAGCGGAACACGTAACACTAGTGAGCTTGTCGGCGTGCCTCGTTCTCGACTTGATTGTCTTGATGTGAGAAACGTGCCGACCAAACCAGTAAGCTTACACACCTGCTCGTTACAAGTTGTATAAGTTAATCCGTTTGGGCCGGTTGCCTTGCACATGATGGTGTTGTTGACCATGTTCGGTTAACACGTCGTGTGTCGAGGTGGCCGGCCTTGGTAGTAGGATGTCTTGTGCATGTGACGTGTTGACCTGGTTTGGTCGATGTGTCGTCGTGTACGAGATGACCTACTTACCCGTCAGTTGTCCAAGTTGTATCATGTGTTGACTTAGTTGACGTGTCATGTGCATGGATGATTGGCGTACGGGTCATGTATGGTGCACTTGCTTCAGTTGAAGGGATGTACTAGTACAGTTATATTAATTGTTTATTTCACGATCTGGTCTTTTGGCTGGATCGCGAAAAAAACGCTAAGTCCCAAATCTTGAACTCGAGAGGAGAGCGCTGATGACAACCTTTTGGACTGGAGCTCCCTAGAATTCGGCTTTTTCCTTCTCTAAAGGGATGCACTGTTGTATGAATTGTTTATTCACGATCTGGTCGTTGGATTGGATCGTGAAAAAAAAACGCTAAGTCCCAGATCCTGAACTCGACAGGAAAGCGCTGATGGCAAACATTTTGACTGGAAGTCCCTAGAAAACGGCTTTTTCCTTATTGGCATTATGTGGCACGTTTATTGTGGCTAGAACATTAATTATCCCCCAAATGGCACCAACGCTTGGCGAAAGTCTCGAAATACTCCTATCCCGACGCACCAGCAACCGCAACACGATGCAAAATAAATTGCACGAGCTGCTGATACTTGTACCATGCACGGTACACGGTACCAAATTATACCCCTGAAAGTGTGCAATTTGGTGCTATAGTAGGAAATTTGGTTGGGCAAGCCTAGCTACGCGTGTCGCTACGCGTGTTGCATGGTGGTCGATCAGAGGTATGCAAAAGCACCTATCTAGGGGAATTACTTTACGTTCTAGTAGCAAGTTCGATTTTTCGGTCCAGCACGGCAGTAATCCTGCATGCATACACTCCATGTACCAAAAATGTATCAACCTAGGCGTTGCTCAGTAGCTTTTGGCGGCACATGTAAAAAGTATTCGAGTTCAGATTCTTGGAACTTTGCGTATTGTTCAAAACTAATAACGAAAACTAAATTATAAATGGGTAAAAGGCTAGGCGTTTCTCAGTAGCTTTTTTGCGCCACGTGGCAAAAGTATTCGAGTTCAGATTTCTGGGACTTAGCGTATTTTTCAAAATTGATTATGCAAATTGAAGTACAAATGGGGCATTAGCTAGGCGTTGCCCAGTAGCTTTTGGCGCCACATGGAGGAAGTAGTCGAGTTCAAATTTCTGGGACGTAGCGTAGTTTTCAATCATAATAAACCGAATCAAACATAAAAATCATGAAACTTACACCACGTCCCTAGGTTATGCACAAAACGTAACGATAAAGTGCCGGCCAGGTTAGAGGTGCACCAAAATTGTGTACCGATTAGGAAAAGTACTCTATGTTCCTATGACTTGGGTGAAAAGTGTTGATTAACTGCTGGTTAGGATAGACAGTTGCTTATCGTACACATCGCAAACGAACACCCCTTAGTGAGCAGTAGCAGAAGTCGATGGAACAAAGCGAATGCATTACAAACTGATCAAGTAAAATAAGGAACGCTACGTACTAGGACTTCTTTCCAAGAATGGTGTCCGCGACGGGAGGGCAAGCGTCCTTCCCAGGTTTCCCTAGTAAACCTTGTATGGTAAACATACCCAAGCGTGTCCGTAAGCACGCAACGATAGTCACGAACGAGCACATACCTAGGGAAAGTACTCTACGTACTAGGACTTCTGTCCAAGAATGGTGTCCGCGACGGTCGGGCACTGTGACGCAATTACCAAATCCTAGAATCGTACAAGCAGTGTGTACAAACATAAACATTAACGCGTTCGCTCGGGCTGCGCC
>NW_026902638.1:70000-73837 GCF_943734735.2 Anopheles gambiae | reverse complement strand
AGACCTAGGACGGGCCATAACTCGAATACTAAACGTCGCAGATGGGTGTCGTAGAACAATTTTAAGTTCGTCTAACGATTCTACATCCGATTCTGGATAGTGGTTTTTCGACCACTTTTCAACATTTTGTGACACCCCGAACCTAGGGGCAGCTCCCTAGCTTTTTTCAAAAATGTGCACCGAACGGGCCAGAGAGCTCGAGTAGTCGAAAATTTTTTTTTTTGCTAAAACCCCTCAAAACGTGTCAGGAACGCACCCTAGATGATGAAAAGTGCAACCAGAATGTCAATCGACAACATGCCCGGGGGTACAAATTTGCTCTACGCGTCCCTAGGTAGGGTACTTTTTCATACAAACATCAAAGTGTACGGTGCACAAAGTGCGCGGAACAAAAATTGCTCGGTCAGACCTAGGACGGGCCATAACTCGAATACTAAACGTCGCAGATGGGTGTCGTAGAACAATTTTAAGTTCGTCTAATGATTCTACATCCGATTCTGGATAGTGGTTTTTCGACCACTTTTCAACATTTTGTGACACCCCGAACCTAGGGGCAGCTCCCTAGCTTTTTTCAAAAATGTGCACCGAACGGGCCAGAGAGCTCGAGTAGTCGAAAATTTTTTTTTTGCTAAAACCCCTCAAAACGTGTCAGGAACGCACCCTAGATGATGAAAAGTGCAACCAGAATGTCAATCGACAACATGCCCGGGGGTACAAATTTGCTCTACGCGTCCCTAGGTAGGGTACTTTTTCATACAAACATCAACGTGTACGGTGCACAAAGTGCGCGGAACAAAAATTGCTCGGTCAGACCTAGGACGGGCCATAACTCGAATACTAAACGTCGCAGATGGGTGTCGTAGAACAATTTTAAGTTCGTCTAATGATTCTACATCCGATTCTGGATAGTGGTTTTTCGACCACTTTTCAACATTTTGTGACACCCCGAACCTAGGGGCAGCTCCCTAGCTTTTTTCAAAAATGTGCACCGAACGGGCCAGAGAGCTCGAGTAGTCGAAATTTTTTTTTTGCTAAAACCCCTCAAAACGTGTCAGGAACGCACCCTAGATGATGAAAAGTGCAACCAGAATGTCAATCGACAACATGCCCGGGGGTACAAATTTGCTATACGCGTCCCTAGGTAGGGTACTTTTTCATACAAACATCAACGTGTACGGTGCACAAAGTGCGCGGAACAAAAATTGCTCGGTCAGACCTAGGACGGGCCATAACTCGAATACTAAACGTCGCAGATGGGTGTCGTAGAACAATTTTAAGTTCGTCTAATGATTCTACATCCGATTCTGGATAGTGGTTTTTCGACCACTTTTCAACATTTTGTGACACCCCGAACCTAGGGGCAGCTCCCTAGCTTTTTTCAAAAATGTGCACCGAACGGGCCAGAGAGCTCGAGTAGTCGAAATTTTTTTTTTTGCTAAAACCCCTCAAAACGTGTCAGGAACGCACCCTAGATGATGAAAAGTGCAACCAGAATGTCAATCGACAACATGCCCGGGGGTACAAATTTGCTCTACGCGTCCCTAGGTAGGGTACTTTTTCATACAAACATCAACGTGTACGGTGCACAAAGTGCGCGGAACAAAAATTGCTCGGTCAGACCTGGTACGGGCCATAACTCGAATACTAAACGTCGCAGCTGGGTGTCGTAGAACAATTTTAAGTTCGTCTAATGATTCTACATCCGATTCTGGATAGTGGTTTTTCGACCACTTTTCAACATTTTGTGACACCCCGAACCTAGGGGCAGCTCCCTAGCTTTTTCAAAAATGTGCACCGAACGGGCCAGAGAGCTCGAGTAATCGAAAATTTTTTTTTTGCTAAAACCCCTCAAAACGTGTAGAAAACTGATTTTAGATGATAAAAAGTGCAACCAGAACGTCAAACGACAACTTTGTTGGGGGTACCCTTTTTACTCTACGGGCCACTAGCTTAGGCGCGCCAACAGCGCTTTCCTCTCGGGTTCCCATTTTTTGCCCTCCTGGGATTATGATCATTTACTCATTGCCTACTATAGGGAAGGTACCTTGCTTCGAGGTCAAAAATGAAGATTTCACAAATCGTAGTTTTAACCTCTATTTAGTCGTAGGAGCATGGTTTGCAGTGTCCGTGGGTCATATAAGCCCCCGTTTGGGTCATACGTCCCCTCCCCGATGAAAATCGTCATATGACTATAGGCCGAACTTATGAAGCAAAAGTGGTGTCTGGTGGGTTCTGCGATGATCTTAACCTATGATTTTGAGTTTCCACCCTTTCAAAACGTTTCCTGGAGCAGTACATCACGGGTCTACGGACCCAAAGACTTCGTTGCGATGGTTTCAAGCATAAAAGTTGTAACAGCTAAGGGTTTTTCATACGCGTATATTAAATCCTTGCTTGAAACTAAGCTTCGTTGTCTTTAAACTCTGCAAGACCAATCGAACTTCATAGGGAAACTCGAAGGATTCACGCTAAGCCGGTGGTGCAGGGCACATAGCGTGATGAAACCGGGTTTCCCTACCAAATGTGGCATATTTTTTCCCTGAGAGCGAAGCTCAGACCCACGTAGGGGAGAGCGAAGTGGAACTTAAATGTTCAATGCAGCAAATGTTCGCCATGCGGATAAACAAGTTGGAATAGTTCAATGTAGTGTAATGCAAACACGAATCGCAAATAACGATACGGGACCCAGAAGCAATTCTGCGGATCCCTCGGGGAGTGGTGAGTTGATATAAATTAGAAGTGAAAATCCAAGTTGTTCGGGCTCCGGCTCGGCAGCCGATACGAGGTTCCTGTTGAGCTTGTTTGTACATCGCGCAGAGGCGCCGTTCGGTTCTAGCAATGATTCCCGCCACCATGTTCCATGCGTGCAGAGATCCGTTAGAGCTCGTTCAATGTGTCCCGCCGTGATTACGAAAAAGTCCAACAGTTGACTTAGTTGGGTGTGCGTCAAGTAATCGCGCAGAGATGCCGATCGGTGCCTAGCAATGTTTCCCGTCACAAGGTGGTATTGGCACCTGTGCAGAGTGGCCGTTAGCAATGTCTCCCGTATCACGGTGGTGTACCATCACTAGTGCAGAGTGACCGCTAGCAATGTCTCCCGTCACAAGGTGGTAGCCCAGAAGTGCAGAGAAGCCGCTGTAGCAAAGTCTCCCGTATCACGTTGGAGTTCTTCCACTAGTGCAGAGAGATCGCTGAACCGTTCAATGTGTCCCGTCGTGGTGTGCTTGTACCGAGCACGTAGGATACACCTTGCATTGTTGGTTTGGGATAGGAGTGGTCGCGCAACTGCCTCCACGCCGCAGAGTGCCAGTTCGGATTGAAGGTCAACTTTAGCCGTTCAATGCATCAGTCGGTGGGTGTTCAGATGGCATCACAACTTCCCCTAGGTGCTCAAGTTGGCTGGGTTGTAAAGCATGTACACATGCGCAGAGTATCGTGCGTACTAGCAAAGTCTCCCGTCACGGTGGTTACGCATGAGTTCCATGCAGTGCAGAGAGATCGTTAGTGCGTGCAATGTACCAGTCGATGTGTCGTACCGGCATACAACCCCGCTTAGAGGCCCGTCACTCGAAGAGGACAAGAAAGAGTGCGCAGAGTGCCGTACCGGCATAGCAATGTCTCCAGACATACGTTGGGACACCCGACGCAGTGCAGAGAGATCCGCTAGCCGTGTGCAATGCATCCGACGTTGCCTGCTTGTGCAGTCTATCGAGTGGCGCCAACGGACGCTCTGGCGTCACAGAACAAATCTCGGTGGTCACGGGGGACTTGCGCCTCGCGTGATCAAGAGTGTAGTTCGTGTTCAAGCAATTGACTCGAATTCTGGTTGATCCTACC
>NW_026902638.1:60000-62500 GCF_943734735.2 Anopheles gambiae | reverse complement strand
TTACGCAATGACGATAACACAGCAGCGGTAGTGGTTAACGCGGACTTACCAGTTAAGGTAGTCAGTAAGGCTCTGAAGGGTTTAATGATAGTTGACATAGGTGATATGCGAGTGGTTAGCGTTTACGCGCCACCTAGATTTAGTATGGAAGAGTTCCAGATCATGTTGGATAACACGGTAATGGCCGTAACCGGTATCCACAAAATTCGTTATCGGGGGGGACTTCAACGCTTGGTCAGCAAGTTGGAACAACCAACTTGGCGAGCGTGGAGAAACCCAGAAACGAAGAGGTGAGTGGGTCTTATCAACCTTTGCGCAGATTGACGCAATTTTATTGAACGACGGCAGCACCCCAACTTATGTTGGACCAGGGCGTACGTCAGTAGTTGATCTTACTTTTGCGAGCAGAACAGTTGCAAGATCATTTCAGTGGGAGGTGTTATCTAGCTATATGAACTCTGATCATCGTGCAATACGAATAGATCTTGAGACGCAAAGCGTGCGTAACTTGTCCCGACCCATAACGGGATGGAGCATCAAGTATTTTAGCAAAGATATATTTGAAGTTATGATGCAAGCCGCTTTTGAGACAGAGGTCACAACAAGCGAAGACTTAATGCGTATACTTGTCAACAGGCGTGTAATGCGACGATGACTAAGCGTAAGAGGTACACTCCTAACAAGAGTGCATTTTGGTGGACGCTAGAGATCGAGGCACTTCGCAAAGAGTGCAAAACACCGCGATCGATTAGCGCAAAGAGCATTCAATACTGATCTCTATTCTTCTTTTAGGGACGAGTTCAAGGTGGCACGGAATGCCCTCAAGCGATTGATCAAGCATACCCGACAGAGGAAGTGGAAAGAGTTCCTGGGAACAGCGAACAACGCATCATTTGGTATTGTATATCATACGTTCAAGAAAGTGGCCGAGGGTTCGATTGGACCCCGAACCATGACATTGGACGAGTTTAGGGAAGTGGTGAGCGAGCTTTTTCCTACTCACCCAAACACGGTGTGGCCTGAATATCGTATCGATCAGCCACGAGAGTTTGAAAGGGTTACTAATGATGAGATTCTTGCGGTTGCCAGGAGACTACCCAACAAGAAGGCGCCGGGACCAAGATGGTATCCCGAATGAGGCGCTGAAAGTTGGTATGTTGACTGCAACCGCTGCATTTTGCAGGGTTTACCAAGGCTGTTTAGAGAACGCGAAGTTCCCCGATGAGTGGAAAAGGCAGAGGTTGGTGTTAATACCGAAGCCGAACAAACCACCAGGGGAACCGGGTTCAATTCGCCCCATTTGTCTACTAGACGGGGCAGGTTAAAGGTTTAGACGCATCATAGTGCAACGGTTAAATGCACACATCGAGGAGGTCAACGGACTGTCTGACGACCAATTTGGTTTCAGAAGTCGTCGATCAACAGTTGATGCGATTCAACGGGTAGTGGACATTGTTTCGGTAGCTAGAAGTAGAAACAGATACAGTGGACGGTATTGTGCTGTTGTCACATTAGATGTTACTAATGCTTTTAACAGTGCTTCATGGTTGGCGATTGCAAATGCTTTACAGAGAATTAACACTCCTAAATATCTTTATGATATCATTGGTGATTATTTTAGGAATCGTGTGCTGATGTATGATACCACAGATGGACCGGCAGAGATTGCAGTCACATCGGGTGTACCTCAAGGCTCGGTACTTGGCCCAACGTTATGGAACCTCATGTACGACGGAGTCCTACGAGTTGCAAATGGTGGAAGGTGCACGGATTATACGGCTATGCAGACGATATAGTGTTGTTGGTGGAAGGTAATTGTGTTGATGATATTGAAATTCTCGTTCCAGCCAGATTCGCATCATCGACAGATGGATGACCGACAACGGATTAAAGATAGCCCCGACCAAGACCGAGTTCATTATGGTCAGTTCCCATCAGAGGATACAGCATGGGGCTATCAGGGTAGGTGATCACGTAGTACATTCGTCGCGCAGCTTAAAGTATTTGGGGATGGTCTTAGATGACCGCCTCGAATACACTTCACAACATCAGGTATGCGGTGGAGAGAGCGACGAAGCTATGGACCACCTTGGTAAGGATGATGCCTAATAAGGCAGGTCCGAGTAGTAATGTTAGGCGAGTAATTGCTCTTACTGTTGTGGCGAAGGTCCGGTATGCCTCGCCCATTTGGTGTCATACCCTTAGATTTGCTAACCGTAGACAATGGCTACGTCGGTTTTACCGGCCAGTAGTCCAGCGAGTTATCTCTTCTTTCAGGACAACTTCACATGATGCAGTCTGCGTGCTTGCGGGAATGATCCCGCTGCATCTCCTCCTGGACGAGGACTCCAGGACTTTTCATCGGAGACGAGCAGAGAACATCGCCGGATCGGTTGCACGTAACATGGAACGTGTCACAACTATGGAACGATGGCAACGAGAATGGACGAGAGTGTTCACGGTCGGTGGACATACCGTCTCATACCCGACGTCAACAGAT
>NW_026902638.1:52500-57500 GCF_943734735.2 Anopheles gambiae | reverse complement strand
TCTCGACTTGATTGTCTTGATGTGAGAAACGTGCCGACCAAACCAGTAAGCTTACACACCTGCTCGTTACAAGTTGTATAAGTTAATCCGTTTGGGCCGGTTGCCTTGCACATGATGGTGTTGTTGACCATGTTCGGTTAACACGTCGTGTGTCGAGGTGGCCGGCCTTGGTAGTAGGATGTCTTGTGCATGTGACGTGTTGACCTGGTTTGGTCGATGTGTCGTCGTGTACGAGATGACCTACTTACCCGTCAGTTGTCCAAGTTGTATCATGTGTTGACTTAGTTGGACGTGTCATGTGCATGGATGATTGGCGTACGGGTCATGTATGGTGCACTTGCTTCAGTTGAAGGGATGTACTAGTACAGTTATATTAATTGTTTATTTCACGATCTGGTCTTTTGGCTGGATCGCGAAAAAAACGCTAAGTCCCAAATCTTGAACTCGAGAGGAGAGCGCTGATGACAACCTTTTGGACTGGAGCTCCCTAGAATTCGGCTTTTTCCTTCTCTAAAGGGATGCACTGTTGTATGAATTGTTTATTCACGATCTGGTCGTTGGATTGGATCGTGAAAAAAAAACGCTAAGTCCCAGATCCTGAACTCGACAGGAAAGCGCTGATGGCAAACATTTTGACTGGAAGTCCCTAGAAAACGGCTTTTTCCTTATTGGCATTATGTGGCACGTTTATTGTGGCTAGAACATTAATTATCCCCCAAATGGCACCAACGCTTGGCGAAAGTCTCGAAATACTCCTATCCCGACGCACCAGCAACCGCAACACGATGCAAAATAAATTGCACGAGCTGCTGATACTTGTACCATGCACGGTACACGGTACCAAATTATACCCTGAAAGTGTGCAATTTGGTGCTATAGTAGGAAATTTGGTTGGGCAAGCCTAGCTACGCGTGTCGCTACGCGTGTTGCATGGTGGTCGATCAGAGGTATGCAAAAGCACCTATCTAGGGGAATTACTTTACGTTCTAGTAGCAAGTTCGATTTTTCGGTCCAGCACGGCAGTAATCCTGCATGCATACACTCCATGTACCAAAAATGTATCAACCTAGGCGTTGCTCAGTAGCTTTTGGCGGCACATGTAAAAAGTATTCGAGTTCAGATTCTTGGAACTTTGCGTATTGTTCAAAACTAATAACGAAAACTAAATTATAAATGGGTAAAAGGCTAGGCGTTTCTCAGTAGCTTTTTTGCGCCACGTGGCAAAAGTATTCGAGTTCAGATTTCTGGGACTTAGCGTATTTTTCAAAATTGATTATGCAAATTGAAGTACAAATGGGGCATTAGCTAGGCGTTGCCCAGTAGCTTTTGGCGCCACATGGAGGAAGTAGTCGAGTTCAAATTTCTGGGACGTAGCGTAGTTTTCAATCATAATAAACCGAATCAAACATAAAAATCATGAAACTTACACCACGTCCCTAGGTTATGCACAAAACGTAACGATAAAGTGCCGGCCAGGTTAGAGGTGCAACCAAAATTGTGTACCGATTAGGAAAAGTACTCTATGTTCCTATGACTTGGGTGAAAAGTGTTGATTAACTGCTGGTTAGGATAGACAGTTGCTTATCGTACACATCGCAAACGAACACCCCTTAGTGAGCAGTAGCAGAAGTCGATGGAACAAAGCGAATGCATTACAAACTGATCAAGTAAAATAAGGAACGCTACGTACTAGGACTTCTTTCCAAGAATGGTGTCCGCGACGGGAGGGCAAGCGTCCTTCCCAGGTTTCCCTAGTAAACCTTGTATGGTAACATACCCAAGCGTGTCCGTAAGCACGCAACGATAGTCACGAACGAGCACATACCTAGGGAAAGTACTCTACGTACTAGGACTTCTGTCCAAGAATGGTGTCCGCGACGGTCGGGCACTGTGACGCAATTACCAAATCCTAGAATCGTACAAGCAGTGTGTACAAACATAAACATTAACGCGTTCGCTCGGGCTGCGCCGTCCGTGTTGAACACAAATGTGGGTGATTATATGAGTGGATAGACAAAAACATGCGTGGCGAAGACAGTTTTCTGCACGATGTGCACATAGCTCATTTCGTCGTCCCGGGCTAATGGAACAACACAAAAATATCGAGTATCTTTCTAGGTTTCTGTTATAAAAGGACAGGCCAAAAGGTGACGGTTGAGATAAGCATTTTAAGCATACAAGCACTTAATTGCAACTTTTGATACAAAAACTAAGAACGTACACGTAGATTGTATCAACATGGACATCCATGATCGCGTACGCCCGGGCTGCGCCCTCCGTGTTGTACTTTCCCTGATTGGTACACAATTTTGGTGCAAGTGTACCAACATGGACATCTATGAACGCGTACGCTCGAGCTGCACCCTCCGTCTTGTACTTTCCCTGATCGGTACACAGTTTTGGTGCACGGCTATCCCGACCGGCAACTTGTACCAACATCGACATCCATGAACGCGTACGTAGCGTACTTTCCCTGATCGGTACACAATGTTGGTGCACGGCATAGGAAATGGGCTTAAAATGGTCAAACTCAATCCATTTCCACTAAAGATAGTCAATAACAGCTGTGCCGATGAAGTAGGGCACGATGCAAGTCAATGTTATTTAATGAATTACATGTTCACCATACATTTTAGTACAAAATTGCTCGGTCAGACCTACAAAGTGCTATATCTCGAATACTAAACGTCGCAGATGGGTGTCGTAGAACAATTTTAAGTTCGTCTAATGATTCTACATCCGATTCTGGATAGTGGTTTTTCGACCACTTTTCAACATTTTGTGACACCCCGAACCTAGGGGCAGCTCCCTAGCTTTTTTTCAAAAATGTGCACCGAACGGGCCAGAGAGCTCGAGTAGTCGAAAATTTTTTTTTTGCTAAAACCCCTCAAAACGTGTCAGGAACGCACCCTAGATGATGAAAAGTGCAACCAGAATGTCAATCGACAACATGCCCGGGGGTACAAATTTGCTCTACGCGTCCCTAGGTAGGGTACTTTTTCATACAAACATCAAGTGTACGGTGCACAAAGTGCGCGGAACAAAAATTGCTCGGTCAGACCTACAAAGTGTTATATATCTCGAATACTAAACGTCGCAGATGGGTGTCGTAGAACAATTTTAAGTTCGTCTAATGATTCTACATCCGATTCTGGATAGTGGTTTTTCGACCACTTTTCAACATTTTGTGACACCCCGAACCTAGGGCAGCTCCCTAGCTTTTTTCAAAAATGTGCACCGAACGGGCCAGAGAGCTCGAGTAGTCGAAAATTTTTTTTTTTGCTAAAACCCCTCAAAACGTGTCAGGAACGCACCCTAGATGATGAAAAGTGCAACCAGAATGTCAATCGACAACATGCCCGGGGGTACAAATTTGCTATACGCGTCCCTAGGTAGGGTACTTTTTCATACAAACATCAACGTGTACGGTGCACAAAGTGCGCGGAACAAAAATTGCTCGGTCAGACCTGGTACGGGCCATAACTCGAATACTAAACGTCGCAGATGGGTGTCGTAGAACAATTTTAAGTTCGTCTAATGATTCTACATCCGATTCTGGATAGTGGTTTTTCGACCACTTTTCAACATTTTGTGGACACCCCGAACCTAGGGGCAGCTCCCTAGCTTTTTTCAAAAATGTGCACCGAACGGGCCAGAGAGCTCGAGTAGTCGAAATTTTTTTTTTTGCTTAAACCCCTCAAAACGTGTAGAAAACTGATTTTAGATGATAAAAAGTGCAACCAGAACGTCAAACGACAACTTTGTTGGGGGTACCCTTTTTACTCTACGGGCCACTAGCTTAGGCGCGCCAACAGCGCTTTCCTCTCGGGTTCCCATTTTTTTGCCCTCCTGGGATTATGATCATTTACTCATTGCCTACTATAGGGAAGGTACCTTGCTTCGAGGTCAAAAATGAAGATTTCACCAAATCGTAGTTTTAACCTCTATTTAGTCGTAGGAGCATGGTTTGCAGTGTCCGTGGGTCATATAAGCCCCCGTTTGGGTCATACGTCCCCTCCCCGATGAAAATCGTCATATGACTATAGGCCGAACTTATGAAGCAAAAGTGGTGTCTGGTGGGTTCTGCCGATGATCTTAACCTATGATTTTGAGTTTCCACTCTTTCAAAACGTTTCCTGGAGCAGTACATCACGGGTCTACGGACCCAAAGACTTCGTTGCGATGGTTTCAAGCATAAAAGTTGTAACAGTTAAGGGTTTTTAATACGCGTATATTAAATCATTGCTTGAAACTAAGCTTCGTTGTCTTTAAACTCTGCAAGACCAATCGAACTTCTTAGGGAAAACTCGAAGCATTCACGCTAAGCTGGTGGTGCAGGGCACATAGCGTGATGAAACCGGGTTTCCCTACCAAATGTGGCATATTTTTTCCCTGAGAGCGAAGCTCAGACCCACGTAGGGGAGAGCGAAGTGGAACTTAAATGTTCAATGCAGCAAATGTTCGCCATGCGGATAAACAAGTTGGAATAGTT
This sequence comes from Anopheles gambiae, assembly GCF_943734735.2. Lineage (NCBI taxonomy): Eukaryota > Metazoa > Arthropoda > Insecta > Diptera > Culicidae > Anopheles > Anopheles gambiae. The sequence continues at coordinate 53,008 of NW_026902638.1, read as the reverse complement.
CAATGTAGTGTAATGCAAACACGAATCGCAAATAACGATACGGGACCCAGAAGCAATTCTGCGGATCCCTCGGGGAGTGGTGAGTTGATATAAATTAGAGGTGAAAGTCCAAGTTGTTCGGGCTCCGGCTCGGCAGCCGATACGAGGTTCCTGTTGAGCTTGTTTGTACATCGCGCAGAGGCGCCGTTCGGTTCTAGCAATGATTCCCGCCACCATGTTCCATGCGTGCAGAGATCCGTTAGAGCTCGTTCAATGTGTCCCGCCGTGATTACGAAAAAGTCCAACAGTTGACTTAGTTGGGTGTGCGTCAAGTAATCGCGCAGAGATGCCGATCGGTTCCTAGCAATGTTTCCCGTCACAAGGTGGTATTGGCACCTGTGCAGAGTGGCCGTTAGCAATGTCTCCCGTATCACGGTGGTGTACCATCACTAGTGCAGAGTGACCGCTAGCAATGTCTCCCGTCACAAGGTGGTAGCCCAGAAGTGCAGAGAAGCCGCTGTAGCAAAGT
>NW_026902638.1:37500-42500 GCF_943734735.2 Anopheles gambiae | reverse complement strand
TAGAATCGTACAAGCAGTGTGTACAAACATAAACATTAACGCGTTCGCTCGGGCTGCGCCGTCCGTGTTGAACACAAATGTGGGTGATTATATGAGTGGATAGACAAAAACATGCGTGGCGAAGACAGTTTTCTGCACGATGTGCACATAGCTCATTTCGTCGTCCCGGGCTAATGGAACAACACAAAAATATCGAGTATCTTTTCTAGGTTTCTGTTATAAAAGGACAGGCCCAAAAGGTGACCGGTTGAGATAAGCATTTTAAGCATACAAGCACTTAATTGCAACTTTTGATACAAAAACTAAGAACGTACACGTAGATTGTATCAACATGGACATCCATGATCGCGTACGCCCGGGGCTGCGCCCTCCGTGTTGTACTTTCCCTGATTGGTACACAATTTTGGTGCAAGTGTACCAACATGGACATCTATGAACGCGTACGCTCGAGCTGCACCCTCCGTCTTGTACTTTCCCTGATCGGTACACAGTTTTGGTGCACGGCTATCCCGACCGGCAACTTGTACCAACATCGACATCCATGAACGCGTACGTAGCGTACTTTCCCTGATCGGTACACAATGTTGGTGCACGGCATAGGAAATGGGCTTAAAATGGTCAAACTCAATCCATTTCCACTAAAGATAGTCAATAACAGCTGTGCCGATGAAGTAGGGCACGATGCAAGTCAATGTTATTTAATGAATTACATGTTCACCATACATTTTAGTACAAAATTGCTCGGTCAGACCTACAAAGTGCTATATCTCGAATACTAAACGTCGCAGATGGGTGTCGTAGAACAATTTTAAGTTCGTCTAATGATTCTACATCCGATTCTGGATAGTGGTTTTTCAACCACTTTTCAACAATTTGTGACACCCCGAAACCTAGGGCAGCTCCCTAGCTTTTTTTCAAAAATGTGCACCGAACGGGCCAGAGAGCTCGTGTTGTCTAAATTTTTTTTTTTTGCTAAAACCCCTCAAAACGTGTCAGGAACGCACCCTAGATGATGAAAAGTGCAACCAGAATGTCAATCGACAACATGCCCGGGGGTACAAATTTGCTATAACGCGTCCCTAGGTAGGGTACTTTTTCATACAAACATCAACGTGTACGGTGCACAAAGTGCGCGGAACAAAAATTGCTCGGTCAGACCTGGTACGGGCCATAACTCGAATACTAAACGTCGCAGATGGGTGTCGTAGAACAATTTTAAGTTCGTCTAATGATTCTACATCCGATTCTGGATAGTGGTTTTTCGACCACTTTTCAACATTTTGTGACACCCCCGAACCTAGGGGCAGCTCCCTAGCTTTTTTCAAAAATGTGCACCGAACGGGCCAGAGAGCTCGAGTAGTCGAAAATTTTTTTTTTGCTAAAACCCCTCAAAACGTGTCAGGAACGCACCCTAGATGATGAAAAGTGAAACCCAGAATGTCAATCGACAACATGCCCGGGGGTACAAATTTGCTCTACGCGTCCCTAGGTAGGGTACTTTTTCATACAAACATCAACGTGTACGGTGCACAAAGTGCGCGGAACAAAAAATTGCTCGGTCAGACCTACAAAGTGTTATATATCTCGAATACTAAACGTCGCAGATGGGTGTCGTAGAACAATTTTAAGTTCGTCTAATGATTCTACATCCGATTCTGGATAGTGGTTTTTCGACCACTTTTCAACATTTTGTGACCACCCCGAACCTAGGGGCAGCTCCCTAGCTTTTTTCAAAAATGTGCACCGAACGGGCCAGAGAGCTCGAGTAGTCGAAATTTTTTTTTTTTTGCTAAAACCCCTCAAAACGTGTCAGGAACGCACCCTAGATGATGAAAAGTGCAACCAGAATGTCAATCGACAACATGCCCGGGGGTACAAATTTGCTATACGCGTCCCTAGGTAGGGTACTTTTTCATACAAACATCAACGTGTACGGTGCACAAAGTGCGCGGAACAAAAATTGCTCGGTCAGACCTGGTACGGGCCATAACTCGAATACTAAACGTCGCAGATGGGTGTCGTAGAACAATTTTAAGTTCGTCTAATGATTCTACATCCGATTCTGGATAGTGGTTTTTCGACCACTTTTCAACATTTTGTGACACCCCCGAACCTAGGGGCAGCTCCCTAGCTTTTTTCAAAAATGTGCACCGAACGGGCCAGAGAGCCGAGTAGTCGAAAATTTTTTTTTGCTAAAACCCCTCAAAACGTGTCAGGAACGCACCCTAGATGATGAAAAGTGCAACCAGAATGTCAATCGACAACATGCCCGGGGGTACAAATTTGCTCTACGCGTCCCTAGGTAGGGTACTTTTTCATACAAACATCAACGTGTACGGTGCACAAAGTGCGCGGAACAAAAATTGCTCGGTCAGTACCTGGTACGGGCCATAACTCGAATACTAAACGTCGCAGATGGGTGTCGTAGAACAATTTTAAGTTCGTCTAATGATTTCTCCATCCGATTCTGGATAGTGGTTTTTCAACCACTTTTCAACATTTTGTGACACCCCGAACCTAGGGGCAGCTCCCTAGCTTTTTTCAAAAAATGTGCACCGAACGGGCCAGAGAGCTCGAGTAGTCGAAAATTTTTTTTTGCTAAAACCCCTCAAAACGTGTCAGGAACGCACCCTAGATGATGAAAAGTGCAACCAGAATGTCAATCGACAACATGCCCGGGGGTACAAATTTGCTATACGCGTCCCTAGGTAGGGTACTTTTTCATACAAACATCAACGTGTACGGTGCACAAAGTGCGCGGAACAAAAATTGCTCGGTCAGACCTGGTACGGGCCATAACTCGAATACTAAACGTCGCAGATGGGTGTCGTAGAACAATTTTAAGTTCGTCTAACGATTCTACATCCGATTCTGGATAGTGGTTTTTCGACCACTTTTCAACATTTTGTGACACCCCGAACCTAGGGGCAGCTCCCTAGCTTTTTTCAAAAATGTGCACCGAACGGGCCAGAGAGCTCGAGTAGTCGAAAATTTTTTTTTTTGCTAAAACCCCTCAAAACGTGTCAGGAACGCACCCTAGATGATGAAAAGTGCAACCAGAATGTCAATCGACAACATGCCCGGGGGTACAAATTTGCTATACGCGTCCCCTAGGTAGGGTACTTTTTCATACAAACATCAACGTGTACGGTGCACAAAGTGCGCGGAACAAAAATTGCTCGGTCAGACCTGGTACGGGCCATAACTCGAATACTAAACGTCGCAGATGGGTGTCGTAGAACAATTTTAAGTTCGTCTAATGATTCTACATCCGATTCTGGATAGTGGTTTTTCGACCACTTTTCAACATTTTGTGACACCCCCGAACCTAGGGGCAGCTCCCTAGCTTTTTTCAAAAATGTGCACCGAACGGGCCAGAGAGCTCGAGTAGTCGAAATTTTTTTTTTTGCTTAAACCCCTCAAAAACGTGTAGAAAACTGATTTTAGATGATAAAAAGTGCAAACCGAACGTCAAACGACAACTTTGTTGGGGGTACCCTTTTTACTCTACGGGCCACTAGCTTAGGCGCGCCAACAGCGCTTTCCTCTCGGGTTCCCATTTTTGCCCTCCTGGGATTATGATCATTTACTCATTGCCTACTATAGGGAAGGTACCTTGCTCCGAGGTCAAAAATGAAGATTTCACCAAATCGTAGTTTTAACCTCTATTTAGTCGTAGGAGCATGGTTTTGCAGTGTCCGTGGGTCATATAAGCCCCCGTTTGGGTCATACGTCCCCTCCCCGATGAAAATCGTCATATGACTATAGGCCGAACTTATGAAGCAAAAGTGGTGTCTGGTGGGTTCTGCCGATGATCTTAACCTATGATTTTGAGTTTCCACTCTTTCAAAACGTTTCCTGGAGCAGTACATCACGGGTCTACGGACCCAAAGACTTCGTTGCGATGGTTTCAAGCATAAAAGTTGTAACAGTTAAGGGTTTTTAATACGCGTATATTAAATCATTGCTTGAAACTAAGCTTCGTTGTCTTTAAACTCTGCAAGACCAATCGAACTTCTTAGGGAAACTCGAAGCATTCACGCTAAGCTGGTGGTGCAGGGCACATAGCGTGATGAAACCGGGTTTCCCTACCAAATGTGGCATATTTTTTCCCTGAGAGCGAAGCTCAGACCCACGTAGGGGAGAGCGAAGTGGAACTTAAATGTTCAATGCAGCAAATGTTCGCCATGCGGATAAACAAGTTGGAATAGTTCAATGTAGTGTAATGCAAACACGAATCGCAAATAACGATACGGGACCCAGAAGCAATTCTGCGGATCCCTCGGGGAGTGGTGAGTTGATATAAATTAGAGGTGAAAGTCCAAGTTGTTCGGGCTCCGGCTCGGCAGCCGATACGAGGTTCCTGTTGAGCTTGTTTGTACATCGCGCAGAGGCGCCGTTCGGTTCTAGCAATGATTCCCGCCACCATGTCCATGCGTGCAGAGATCCGTTAGAGCTCGTTCAATGTGTCCCGCCGTGATTACGAAAAAGTCCAACAGTTGACTTAGTTGGGTGTGCGTCAAGTAATCGCGCAGAGATGCCGATCGGTTCCTAGCAATGTTTCCCGTCACAAGGTGGTATTGGCACCTGTGCAGAGTGGCCGTTAGCAATGTCTCCCGTATCACGGTGGTGTACCATCACTAGTGCAGAGTGACCGCTAGCAATGTCTCCCGTCACAAGGTGGTAGCCCAGAAGTGCAGAGAAGCCGCTGTAGCAAAGTCTCCCGTATCACGTTGGAGTTCTTCCACTAGTGCAGAGAGATCGCTGAACCGTTCAATGTGTCCCGTCGTGGTGTGCTTGTACCGAGCACGTAGGATACACCTTGCTTTGTTGGTTTGGGATAGGAGTGGTCGCGCAACTGCCTCCACGCCGCAGAGTGCCAGTTCGGATTGAAGGTCAACTTTAGCCGTTCAATGCATCAGTCGGTGGGTGTTCAGATGGCATCACAACTTCCCCTAGGTGCTCAAGTTGGCTGGGTTGTAAAGCATGTACACATGCGC
>NW_026902638.1:27500-30000 GCF_943734735.2 Anopheles gambiae | reverse complement strand
AACGTATCGCTGCCAGACTTTCAAAGCTTCCTGAATTTGGGAAAGCTGAAAGTTGGTTGGTCGATATGCCATATCCGTGAGGTAATGGAGGAGCAGAAATGCTTTAAGTGTTGGAAGGTAGGCCATACGAGCTACCATTGTAGGGAACCCAGACAGAAGTAATCTGTGCTGGAAAATGCGGTTTGAGTGGACACAAGAAGCAAGCTTGTACCAACTCTGTCAAGTGTTTGGATTGCGGTACGAGGTCACAGAACCTTCACGCAACGGGCAGTTATATGTGTCCTAGAAGGCGAACGATTAGATCATAATGGTTAGGTTGCTACAACATAACCAGAATCATTGTTTATGCTGCATTTCAATTAATGTGGCAAACGATTAGGGGAAGAATCTGCGGATATAGTGTGATTGCAGATCCGTATCTGGCAACAACCCAACGTCAAAGTGTTACGCAATGACGATAACACAGCAGCGGTAGTGGTTAACGCGGACTTACCAGTTAAGGTAGTCAGTAAGGCTCTGAAGGGTTTAATGATAGTTGACATAGGTGATATGCGAGTGGTTAGCGTTTACGCGCCACCTAGATTTAGTATGGAAGAGTTCCAGAACATGTTGGATAACACGGTAATGGCCGTAACCGGTATCCACAAATTCGTTATCGGGGGGGGACTTCAACGCTTGGTCAGCAAGTTGGAACAACCAACTTGGCGAAAGCGTGGAAGAAACCCAGAAACGAAGAGGTGAGTGGGTCTTATCAACCTTTGCGCAGATTGACGCAATTTTATTGAACGACGGCAGCACCCCAACTTATGTTGGACCAGGCGTACGTCAGTAGTTGATCTTACTTTTGCGAGCAGAACAGTTGCAAGATCATTTCAGTGGGAGGTGTTATCTAGCTATATGAACTCTGATCATCGTGCAATACGAATAGATCTTGAGACGCAAAGCGTGCGTAACTTGTCCCGACCCATAACGGGATGGAGCATCAAGTATTTTAGCAAATGATATTTTGAAGTTATGATGCAAGCCGCTTTTGAGACCGAGGTCACAACAAGCGAAGACTTAATGCGTTATACTTGTCACGGCGTGTAATGCGACGATGACTAAGCGTAAGAGGTACACTCCTAACAAGAGTGCATTTTGGTGGACGCTAGAGATCGAGGCACTTCGCAAAAGAGTGCAAACACCGCGATCGATTAGCGCAAAGAGCATTCAATACTGATCTCTATTCTTCTTTTAGGGACGAGTTCAAGGTTGGCACGGAATGCCCTCAAGCGATTGATCAAGCATACCCGACAGAGGAAGTGGAAAGAGTTCCTGGGAACAGCGAACAACGCATCATTTTGTATTGTATATCATACGTTCAAGAAAGTGGCCGAGGGTTCGATTGGACCCCGAACCATGACATTGGACGAGTTTAGGGAAGTGGTGAGCGAGCTTTTTCCTACTCACCCAAACACGGTGTGGCCTGAATATCGTATCGATCAGCCACGAGAGTTTGAAAAGAATTACTAATGATGAGATTCTTGCGGTTGCCAGGAGACTACCTAACAAGAAGGCGCCGGGACAAGATGGTATCCCGAATGAGGCGCTGAAAGTTGGTATGTTGACTGCAACCGCTGCATTTTGCAGGGTTTACCAAGGCTGTTTAGAGAACGCGAAGTTCCCCGATGAGTGGAAAAGGCAGAGGTTGGTGTTAATACCGAAGCCGAACAAACCACCAGGGGAACCGGGGTTCGGTTCGCCCCATTTGTCTACTAGACCGGGGCAGGTAAAGGTTTAGAACGCATCATAGTGCAACGGTTAAATGCACACATTGAGGGAGGTCAACGGACTGTCTGACGACCAATTTGGTTTCAGAAGTCGTCGATCAACAGTTGATGCGATTCAACGGGTAGTGGACATTGTTTCGGTAGCTAGAAGTAGAAACAGATACAGTGGACGGTATTGTGCAGTTGTTACATTAGATGTTACTAATGCTTTTAACAGTGCTTCATGGTTGGCGATTGCAAATGCTTTACAGAGAATTAACACTCCTAAATATCTTTATGATATCATTGGTGATTATTTTAGGAATCGTGTGCTGATGTATGATACCACAGATGGACCGGCAGAGATTGCAGTCACATCGGGTGTACCTCAAGGCTCGGTACTTGGCCCAACGTTATGGAACCTCATGTACGACGGAGTCCTACGAGTTGCAATGGTGGAAGGTGCAAGGATTATCGGCTATGCAGACGATATAGTGTTGTTGGTGGAAGGTAATTGTGTTGATGATATTGAAATTCTCGTTTCCAGCCAGATTCGCATCATCGACAGATGGATGACCGACAACGGATTAAAGATAGCCCCGACCAAGACCGAGTTCATTATGGTCAGTTCCCATCAGAGGATACAACATGGGGCTATCAGGGTAGGTGATCACGTAGTACATTCGTCGCGCAGCTTAAAGTATTGGGGATGGTCTTAGATGACCGCCTCGATTACACTTCACACATCAGGT
>NW_026902638.1:17500-22500 GCF_943734735.2 Anopheles gambiae | reverse complement strand
TGGCGAAGACAATTTTCTGCACGATGTGCACATAGCTCATTTCGTCGTCCCGGGCGAATGGAAAAACACAAAAATCTCGAGTATCTTTCTAGGTTTCTGTTATAAAAGGGCAGGCCAAAAGGTGACCGGTTGAGATGAGCATTTTAAGCATGCAAGCACTTAATTGCAACTTTTCCTACAAAAACTAGGTACGTACACGTAGATTGTATCAACATGGACATCCATGATTGCGTACGCCCGGGCTGCGCCCTCCGTGTTGTACTTTCCCTGATTGGTACACAATTTTGGTGCAAGTGTACCAACATCGACATCTATGAACGCGTACGCTCGAGCTGCACCCTCCGTCTTGTACTTTCCCTGATCGGTACACAGTTTTGGTGCACGGCTATCCCGAAAGGCAACTTGTACCAACATCGACATCCATGAACGCGTACGTAGCGTACTTTCCCTGATCGGTACACAATGTTGGTGCACGGCATAGGAAATGGGCTTAAAATGGTCAAACTCAATCCATTTCCACTAAAGATAGTCAATAACAGCTGTGCCGATGAAGTAGGGCACGATGCAAGTCAATGTTATTTAATGAATTACATGTTCACCATACATTTCAGTACAAAATTGCTCGGTCAGACCTACAAAGTGCTATATCTCGAATACTAAACGTCGCAGATGGGTGTCGTAGAACAATTTTAAGTTCGTCTAACGATTCTACATCCGATTCTGGATAGTGGTTTTTCGACCACTTTTCAACATTTTGTGACACCCCGAACCTAGGGGCAGCTCCCTAGCTTTTTTCAAAAATGTGCACCGAACGGGCCAGAGAGCTCGAGTAGTCGAAAATTTTTTTTTTTGCTAAAACCCCTCAAAACGTGTCAGGAACGCACCCTAGATGATGAAAAGTGCAACCAGAATGTCAATCGACAACATGCCCGGGGGTACAAATTTGCTCTACGCGTCCCTAGGTAGGGTACTTTTTCATACAAACATCAAAGTGTACGGTGCACACAGTGCGCGGAACAAAAATTGCTCGGTCAGACCTAGGACGGGCCATATCTCGAATACTAAACGTCGCAGATGGGTGTCGTAGAACAATTTTAAGTTCGTCTAACGATTCTACATCCGATTCTGGATAGTGGTTTTTCGACCACTTTTCAACATTTTGTGACACCCCGAACCTAGGGGCAGCTCCCTAGCTTTTTTCAAAAATGTGCACCGAACGGGCCAGAGAGCTCGAGTAGTCGAAAATTTTTTTTTTGCTAAAACCCCTCAAAACGTGTCAGGAACGCACCCTAGATGATGAAAAGTGCAACCAGAATGTCAATCGACAACATGCCCGGGGGTACAAATTTGCTCTACGCGTCCCTAGGTAGGGTACTTTTTCATACAAACATCAAAGTGTACGGTGCACAAAGTGCGCGGAACAAAAATTGCTCGGTCAGACCTAGGACGGGCCATATATCGAATACTAAACGTCGCAGATGGGTGTCGTAGAACAATTTTAAGTTCGTCTAACGATTCTACATCCGATTCTGGATAGTGGTTTTTCGACCACTTTTCAACATTTTGTGACACCCCGAACCTAGGGGCAGCTCCCTAGCTTTTTTCAAAAATGTGCACCGAACGGGCCAGAGAGCTCGAGTAGTCGAAAATTTTTTTTTTGCTAAAACCCCTCAAAACGTGTCAGGAACGCACCCTAGATGATGAAAAGTGCAACCAGAATGTCAATCGACAACATGCCCGGGGGTACAAATTTGCTCTACGCGTCCCTAGGTAGGGTACTTTTTCATACAAACATCAAAGTGTACGGTGCACAAAGTGCGCGGAACAAAAATTGCTCGGTCAGACCTAGGACGGGCCATATCTCGAATACTAAACGTCGCAGATGGGTGTCGTAGAACAATTTTAAGTTCGTCTAACGATTCTACATCCGATTCTGGATAGTGGTTTTTCGACCACTTTTCAACATTTTGTGACACCCCGAACCTAGGGGCAGCTCCCTAGCTTTTTTCAAAAATGTGCACCGAACGGGCCAGAGAGCTCGAGTAGTCGAAAATTTTTTTTTTGCTAAAACCCCTCAAAACGTGTCAGGAACGCACCCTAGATGATGAAAAGTGCAACCAGAACGTCAATCGACAACATGCCCGGGGGTACAAATTTGCTCTACGCGTCCCTAGGTAGGGTACTTTTTCATACAAACATCAAAGTGTACGGTGCACAAAGTGCGCGGAACAAAAATTGCTCGGTCAGACCTAGGACGGGCCATATCTCGAATACTAAACGTCGCAGATGGGTGTCGTAGAACAATTTTAAGTTCGTCTAACGATTCTACATCCGATTCTGGATAGTGGTTTTTCGACCACTTTTCAACATTTTGTGACACCCCGAACCTAGGGGCAGCTCCCTAGCTTTTTTCAAAAATGTGCACCGAACGGGCCAGAGAGCTCGAGTAGTCGAAAAATTTTTTTTTGCTAAAACCCCTAAAAACGTGTCAGGAACGCACCCTAGATGATGAAAAGTGCAACCAGAATGTCAATCGACAACATTCCCGGGGGTACAAATTTGCTCTACGCGTCCCTAGGTAGGGTACTTTTTCATACAAACATCAAAGTGTACGGTGCACACAGTGCGCGGAACAAAAATTGCTCGGTCAGACCTAGGACGGGCCATATCTCGAATACTAAACGTCGCAGATGGGTGTCGTAGAACAATTTTAAGTTCGTCTAACGATTCTACATCCGATTCTGGATAGTGGTTTTTCGACCACTTTTCAACATTTTGTGACACCCCGAACCTAGGGGCAGCTCCCTAGCTTTTTTCAAAAATGTGCACCGAACGGGCCAGAGAGCTCGAGTAGTCGAAAATTTTTTTTTTGCTAAAACCCCTCAAAACGTGTCAGGAACGCACCCTAGATGATGAAAAGTGCAACCAGAACGTCAATCGACAACATGCCCGGGGGTACAAATTTGCTCTACGCGTCCCTAGGTAGGGTACTTTTTCATACAAACATCAAAGTGTACGGTGCACAAAGTGCGCGGAACAAAAATTGCTCGGTCAGACCTAGGACGGGCCATATCTCGAATACTAAACGTCGCAGATGGGTGTCGTAGAACAATTTTAAGTTCGTCTAACGATTCTACATCCGATTCTGGATAGTGGTTTTTCGACCACTTTTCAACATTTTGTGACACCCCGAACCTAGGGGCAGCTCCCTAGCTTTTTTCAAAAATGTGCACCGAACGGGCCAGAGAGCTCGAGTAGTCGAAAAATTTTTTTTTGCTAAAACCCCTCAAAACGTGTCAGGAACGCACCCTAGATGATGAAAAGTGCAACCAGAATGTCAATCGACAACATTCCCGGGGGTACAAATTTGCTCTACGCGTCCCTAGGTAGGGTACTTTTTCATACAAACATCAAAGTGTACGGTGCACACAGTGCGCGGAACAAAAATTGCTCGGTCAGACCTAGGACGGGCCATATCTCGAATACTAAACGTCGCAGATGGGTGTCGTAGAACAATTTTAAGTTCGTCTAACGATTCTACATCCGATTCTGGATAGTGGTTTTTCGACCACTTTTCAACATTTTGTGACACCCCGAACCTAGGGGCAGCTCCCTAGCTTTTTTCAAAAATGTGCACCGAACGGGCCAGAGAGCTCGAGTAGTCGAAAATTATTTTTTTTGCTAAAACCCCTCAAAACGTGTCAGGAACGCACCCTAGATGATGAAAAGTGCAACCAGAACGTCAATCGACAACATGCCCGGGGGTACAAATTTGCTCTACGCGTCCCTAGGTAGGGTACTTTTTCATACAAACATCAAAGTGTACGGTGCACAAAGTGCGCGGAACAAAAATTGCTCGGTCAGACCTAGGACGGGCCATATCTCGAATACTAAACGTCGCAGATGGGTGTCGTAGAACAATTTTAAGTTCGTCTAACGATTCTACATCCGATTCTGGATAGTGGTTTTTCGACCACTTTTCAACATTTTGTGACGCCCCGAACCTAGGGGCAGCTCCCTAGCTTTTTTCAAAAATGTGCACCGAACGGGCCAGAGAGCTCGAGTAGGCGAAAAATTTTTTTTTCCTAAAACCCCTCAAAACGTGTCAGGAACGCACCCTAGATGATGAAAAGTGCAACCAGAACGTCAAACGACAACTTTGTTGGGGGTACCCTTTTTACTCTACGGGCCACTAGCTTAGGCGCGCCAACAGCGCTTTCCTCTCGGGTTCCCATTTTTTGCCCTCCTGGGATTATGATCATTTACTCATTGCCTACTATAGGGAAGGTACCTTGCTCCGAGGTCAAAAATGAAGATTTCACCAAATCGTAGTTTTAACCTCTATTTAGTCGTAGGAGCATGGTTTGCAGTGTCCGTGGGTCATATAAGCCCCCGTTTGGGTCATACGTCCCCTCCCCGATGAAAATCGTCATATGACTATAGGCCGAACTTATGAAGCAAAAGTGGTGTCTGGTGAGTTCTGCCGATGATCTTAACCTATGATTTTGAGTTTCCACTCTTTCAAAACGTTTCCTGGAGCAGTACATCACGGGTCTACGGACCCAAAGACTTCGTTGCGATGGTTTCAAGCATAAAAGTTGTAACAGTTAAGGGTTTTTAATACGCGTATATTATATCATTGCTTGAAACTAAGCTTCGTTGTCTTTAAACTCTGCAAGACCAATCGAACTTCTTAGGGAAACTCGAAGCATTCACGCTAAGCTGGTGGTGCAGGGCACATAGCGTGATGAAACCGGGTTTCCCTAACCAATGTGGCATATTTTTTCCCTGAGAGTGAAGCTCAGACCCACGTAGGGGAGAGCGAAGTGGAACTTTAATGTTCAATGCAGCAAATGTTCGCCATGCGGATAAACAAGTTGGAATAGTTCAATGTAGTGTAATGCAAACACGAATCGCAAATAACGATACGGGACCCAGAAGCAATTCTGCGGATCCCTCGGGGAGTGGTGAGTTGATATAAATTAGAGGTGAAAGTCCAA
>NW_026902638.1:0-7500 GCF_943734735.2 Anopheles gambiae | reverse complement strand
TATGACTTGGGTAAAAAGTGTTGATTAACTGCTGGTTACGATAGACAGTTGCTTATCGTACACATCGCAAACGAACACCCCTTAGTGAGCAGTAGCAGAAGTCGATGGAACAAAGCGAATGCATTACAAACTGATCAAGTAAAATAAGGAACGCTACGTACTAGGACTTCTTTCCAAGAATGGTGTCCGCGACGGGAGGGCAAGCGTCCTTCCCAGGTTTCCCTAGTAAACCTTGTATGGTAAACATACCCAAGCGTGTCCGTAAGCACGTAACGATAGTCACGAACGAGCACATACCTAGGGAAAGTACTCTACGTACTAGACTTCTGTCCAAGAATGGTGTCCGCGACGGTCGGGCACTGTGACGCAATTACCAAATCCTAGAATCGTACAAGCAGTGTGTACAAACATAAACATTAACGCGTTCGCTCGGGCTGCGCCGTCCGTGTTGAACACAAATGCGGGTGATTATATGAGTGGATGGACAAAAACATGCGTGGCGAAGACAATTTTCTGCACGATGTGCACATAGCTCATTTCGTCGTCCCGGGCGAATGGAAAAACACAAAAATCTCGAGTATCTTTCTAGGTTTCTGTTATAAAAGGGCAGGCCAAAAGGTGACCGGTTGAGATGAGCATTTAAGCATGCAAGCACTTAATTGCAACTTTTCCTACAAAAACTAGGTACGTACACGTAGATTGTATCAACATGGACATCCATGATTGCGTACGCCCGGGCTGCGCCCTCCGTGTTGTACTTTCCCTGATTGGTACACAATTTGGTGCAAGTGTACCAACATCGACATCTATGAACGCGTACGCTCGAGCTGCACCCTCCGTCTTGTACTTTCCCTGATCGGTACACAGTTTTGGTGCACGGCTATCCCGAAAGGCAACTTGTACCAACATCGACATCCATGAACGCGTACGTAGCGTACTTTCCCTGATCGGTACACAATGTTGGTGCACGGCATAGGAAATGGGCTTAAAATGGTCAAACTCAATCCATTTCCACTAAAGATAGTCAATAACAGCTGTGCCGATGAAGTAGGGCACGATGCAAGTCAATGTTATTTAATGAATTACATGTTCACCATACATTTCAGTACAAAATTGCTCGGTCAGACCTACAAAGTGCTATATCTCGAATACTAAACGTCGCAGATGGGTGTCGTAGAACAATTTTAAGTTCGTCTAACGATTCTACATCCGATTCTGGATAGTGGTTTTTCGACCACTTTTCAACATTTTGTGACACCCCGAACCTAGGGGCAGCTCCCTAGCTTTTTTCAAAAATGTGCACCGAACGGGCCAGAGAGCTCGAGTAGTCGAAAATTTTTTTTTTTGCTAAAACCCCTCAAAACGTGTCAGGAACGCACCCTAGATGATGAAAAGTGCAACCAGAATGTCAATCGACAACATGCCCGGGGGTACAAATTTGCTCTACGCGTCCCTAGGTAGGGTACTTTTTCATACAAACATCAAAGTGTACGGTGCACACAGTGCGCGGAACAAAAATTGCTCGGTCAGACCTAGGACGGGCCATATCTCGAATACTAAACGTCGCAGATGGGTGTCGTAGAACAATTTTAAGTTCGTCTAACGATTCTACATCCGATTCTGGATAGTGGTTTTTCGACCACTTTTCAACATTTTGTGACACCCCGAACCTAGGGGCAGCTCCCTAGCTTTTTTCAAAAATGTGCACCGAACGGGCCAGAGAGCTCGAGTAGTCGAAAATTTTTTTTTTTGCTAAAACCCCTCAAAACGTGTCAGGAACGCACCCTAGATGATGAAAAGTGCAACCAGAATGTCAATCGACAACATGCCCGGGGGTACAAATTTGCTCTACGCGTCCCTAGGTAGGGTACTTTTTCATACAAACATCAAAGTGTACGGTGCACAAAGTGCGCGGAACAAAAATTGCTCGGTCAGACCTAGGACGGGCCATATCTCGAATACTAAACGTCGCAGATGGGTGTCGTAGAACAATTTTAAGTTCGTCTAACGATTCTACATCCGATTCTGGATAGTGGTTTTTCGACCACTTTTCAACATTTTGTGACACCCCGAACCTAGGGGCAGCTCCCTAGCTTTTTTCAAAAATGTGCACCGAACGGGCCAGAGAGCTCGAGTAGTCGAAAATTTTTTTTTTGCTAAAACCCCTCAAAACGTGTCAGGAACGCACCCTAGATGATGAAAAGTGCAACCAGAATGTCAATCGACAACATGCCCGGGGGTACAAATTTGCTCTACGCGTCCCTAGGTAGGGTACTTTTTCATACAAACATCAAAGTGTACGGTGCACAAAGTGCGCGGAACAAAAATTGCTCGGTCAGACCTAGGACGGGCCATATCTCGAATACTAAACGTCGCAGATGGGTGTCGTAGAACAATTTTAAGTTCGTCTAACGATTCTACATCCGATTCTGGATAGTGGTTTTTCGACCACTTTTCAACATTTTGTGACACCCCGAACCTAGGGGCAGCTCCCTAGCTTTTTTCAAAAATGTGCACCGAACGGGCCAGAGAGCTCGAGTAGTCGAAAATTTTTTTTTTGCTAAAACCCCTCAAAACGTGTCAGGAACGCACCCTAGATGATGAAAAGTGCAACCAGAACGTCAATCGACAACATGCCCGGGGGTACAAATTTGCTCTACGCGTCCCTAGGTAGGGTACTTTTTCATACAAACATCAAAGTGTACGGTGCACAAAGTGCGCGGAACAAAAATTGCTCGGTCAGACCTAGCTAGGACGGGCCATATCTCGAATACTAAACGTCGCAGATGGGTGTCGTAGAACAATTTTAAGTTCGTCTAACGATTCTACATCCGATTCTGGATAGTGGTTTTTCGACCACTTTTCAACATTTTGTGACACCCCGAACCTAGGGGCAGCTCCCTAGCTTTTTTCAAAAAATGTGCACCGAACGGGCCAGAGAGCTCGAGTAGTCGAAAAATTTTTTTTTTGCTAAAACCCCTAAAAACGTGTCAGGAACGCACCCTAGATGATGAAAAGTGCAACCAGAATGTCAATCGACAACATTCCCGGGGGTACAAATTTGCTCTACGCGTCCCTAGGTAGGGTACTTTTTCATACAAACATCAAAGTGTACGGTGCACACAGTGCGCGGAACAAAAATTGCTCGGTCAGACCTAGGACGGGCCATATCTCGAATACTAAACGTCGCAGATGGGTGTCGTAGAACAATTTTAAGTTCGTCTAACGATTCTACATCCGATTCTGGATAGTGGTTTTTTCGACCACTTTTCAACATTTTGTGACACCCCGAACCTAGGGGCAGCTCCCTAGCTTTTTTTCAAAAATGTGCACCGAACGGGCCAGAGAGCTCGAGTAGTCGAAAATTTTTTTTTTGCTAAAACCCCTCAAAACGTGTCAGGAACGCACCCTAGATGATGAAAAGTGCAACCAGAACGTCAATCGACAACATGCCCGGGGGTACAAATTTGCTCTACGCGTCCCTAGGTAGGGTACTTTTTCATACAAACATCAAAGTGTACGGTGCACAAAGTGGCGCGGAACAAAAATTGCTCGGTCCAGACCTAGGACGGGCCATATCTCGAATACTAAACGTCGCAGATGGGTGTCGTAGAACAATTTTAAGTTCGTCTAACGATTCTACATCCGATTCTGGATAGTGGGTTTTCGACCACTTTTCAACATTTTGTGACACCCCGAACCTAGGGGCAGCTCCCTAGCTTTTTTCAAAAATGTGCACCGAACGGGCCAGAGAGCTCGAGTAGTCGAAAAATTTTTTTTTGCTAAAACCCCTCAAAACGTGTCAGGAACGCACCCTAGATGATGAAAAGTGCAACCAGAATGTCAATCGACAACATTCCCGGGGGTACAAATTTGCTCTACGCGTCCCTAGGTAGGGTACTTTTTCATACAAACATCAAAGTGTACGGTGCACACAGTGCGCGGAACAAAAATTGCTCGGTCAGACCTAGGACGGGCCATATCTCGAATACTAAACGTCGCAGATGGGTGTCGTAGAACAATTTTAAGTTCGTCTAACGATTCTACATCCGATTCTGGATAGTGGTTTTTCGACCACTTTTCAACATTTTGTGACACCCCGAACCTAGGGGCAGCTCCCTAGCTTTTTTCAAAAATGTGCACCGAACGGGCCAGAGAGCTCGAGTAGTCGAAAATTTTTTTTTTGCTAAAACCCCTCAAAACGTGTCAGGAACGCACCCTAGATGATGAAAAGTGCAACCAGAACGTCAATCGACAACATGCCCGGGGGTACAAATTTGCTCTACGCGTCCCTAGGTAGGGTACTTTTTCATACAAACATCAAAGTGTACGGTGCACAAAGTGCGCGGAACAAAAATTGCTCGGTCAGACCTAGGACGGGCCATATCTCGAATACTAAACGTCGCAGATGGGTGTCGTAGAACAATTTTAAGTTCGTCTAACGATTCTACATCCGATTCTGGATAGTGGTTTTTCGACCACTTTTCAACATTTTGTGACGCCCCGAACCTAGGGGCAGCTCCCTAGCTTTTTTCAAAAATGTGCACCGAACGGGCCAGAGAGCTCGAGTAGGCGAAAAATTTTTTTTTCCTAAAACCCCTCAAAACGTGTCAGGAACGCACCCTAGATGATGAAAAGTGCAACCAGAACGTCAAACGACAACTTTGTTTGGGGGTACCCTTTTTACTCTACGGGCCACTAGCTTAGGCGCGCCAACAGCGCTTTCCTCTCGGGTTCCCATTTTTTGCCCTCCTGGGATTATGATCATTTACTCATTGCCTACTATAGGGAAGGTACCTTGCTCCGAGGTCAAAAATGAAGATTTCACCAAATCGAAAGTTTTAACCTCTATTTAGTCGTAGGAGCATGGTTTGCAGTGTCCGTGGGTCATATAAGCCCCCGTTTGGGTCATACGTCCCCTCCCCGATGAAAATCGTCATATGACTATAGGCCGAACTTATGAAGCAAAAGTGGTGTCTGGTGAGTTCTGCCGATGATCTTAACCTATGATTTTGAGTTTCCACTCTTTCAAAACGTTTCCTGGAGCAGTACATCACGGGTCTACGGACCCAAAGACTTCGTTGCGATGGTTTCAAGCATAAAAGTTGTAACAGTTAAGGGTTTTTAATACGCGTATATTATATCATTGCTTGAAACTAAGCTTCGTTGTCTTTAAACTCTGCAAGACCAATCGAACTTCTTAGGGGAAACTCGAAGCATTCACGCTAAGCTGGTGGTGCAGGGCACATAGCGTGATGAAACCGGGTTTCCCTAACCAATGTGGCATATTTTTTCCCTGAGAGTGAAGCTCAGACCCACGTAGGGGAGAGCGAAGTGGAACTTTAATGTTCAATGCAGCAAATGTTCGCCATGCGGATAAACAAGTTGGAATAGTTCAATGTAGTGTAATGCAAACACGAATCGCAAATAACGATACGGGACCCAGAAGCAATTCTGCGGATCCCTCGGGGAGTGGTGAGTTGATATAAATTAGAGGTGAAAGTCCAAGTTGTTCGAGCTCCGGCTCGGCAGCCGATACGAGGTTCCTGTTGAGCTTGTTTGTACATCGCGCAGAGGCGCCGTTCGGTTCTAGCAATGATTCCCGCCACCATGTTCCATGCGTGCAGAGATCCGTTAGAGCTCGTTCAATGTGTCCCGCCGTGATTACGAAAAAGTCCAACAGTTGACTTAGTTGGGTGTGCGTCAAGTAATCGCGCAGAGATGCCGATCGGTTCCTAGCAATGTTTCCCGTCACAAGGTGGTATTGGCACCTGTGCAGAGTGGCCGTTAGCAATGTCTCCCGTATCACGGTGGTGTACCATCACTAGTGCAGAGTGACCGCTAGCAATGTCTCCCGTCACAAGGTGGTAGCCCAGAAGTGCAGAGAAGCCGCTGTAGCAAAGTCTCCCGTATCACGTTGGAGTTCTTCCACTAGTGCAGAGAGATCGCTGAACCGTTCAATGTGTCCCGTCGTGGTGTGCTTGTACCGAGCACGTAGGATGCACCTTGCTTTGTTGGTTTGGGATAGGAGTGGTCGCGCAACTGCCTCCACGCCGCAGAGTGCCAGTTCGGATTGAAGGTCAACTTTAGCCGTTCAATGCATCAGTCGGTGGGTGTTCAGATGGCATCACAACTTCCCCTAGGTGCTCAAGTTGGCTGGGTTGTAAAACATGTACACATGCGCAGAGTATCGTGCGTACTAGCAAAGTCTCCCGTCACGGTGGTTACGAATGAGTTCCATGCAGTGCAGAGAGATCGTTAGTGCGTGCAATGTACCAGTCGATGTGTCGTACCGGCATACAACCCCGCTTAGAGGCCCGTCGCTCGAAGAGGACAAGAAAGAGTGCGCAGAGTGCCGTACCGGCATAGCAATGTCTCCAGACATACGTTGGGACACCCGACGCAGTGCAGAGAGATCCGCTAGCCGTGTGCAATGCATCCGACGTTGCCTGCTTGTGCAGTCTATCGAGTGGCGCCAACGGACGCTCTGGCGTCGCAGAACAAATCTCGGTGGTCACGGGGGACTTGCGCCTCGCGTGATCAAGAGTGTAGTTCGTGTTCAAGCAATTGACTCGAATTCTGGTTGATCCTACCAGTGATATACGCTCGTCTCAAAGGTTAAGCCATGCATGTCTAAGTACAAGCTTCCTAGAAAGTGAAACCGCATAAGGCTCAGTATAACAGCTATAATTTACAAGATCCTCATCCAAACAGTTACTTGGATAACTGTGGAAAAGCCAGAGCTAATACATGCATTATGCCGGGACTGTTGGCCTCCGGGTCGGCGGAACTGGTGCACTTATTAGTTAAACCAATCGCCTCCGGGCGCTTTGAGTTGAAATCTGGATAAGGATGCCGATCGTACGGTCGCTTGCGACTGACGACAGATCTTTCAAATGTCTGCCCTATCAACTATTGATGGTAGTGTAGAGGACTACCATGGTTGCGACGGGTAACGGGGAATCAGGGTTCGATTCCGGAGAGGGAGCCTGAGAAATGGCTACCACATCCAAGGAAGGCAGCAGGCGCGTAAATTACCCAATCCCGGCACGGGGAGGTAGTGACGAGAAATAACAATATGGACCTCTCTAACGATGGTCCATAATTGGAATGAGTTTGAGCATAAATCCTTTTGCAAGGATCAAGTGGAGGGCAAGTCTGGTGCCAGCAGCCGCGGTAATTCCAGCTCCACTAGCGTATATTAAAGTTGTTGCGGTTAAAACGTTCGAAGTTGATACCCCGTCCAGACTCGCGTCCGTCGCGGGCGCCCGGCCCTCTCGGTTGGGACCGTCCGTGTACGCGCTCGCGGCTGCGACTCACAATGGTGTACCTGGGCGTTCTACTCCGTGACGGGTCAGGACTTGTCGCCGCGACCTCGTCGGTCAAGGTCTTGTTCGACCCAGCTTCATGGTGCCCGGGAACTCTCGTTTACCTTGAACAAATTAGAGTGCTCAAAGCAGGCTAGTTCAAAGCGTCCGGTCCTCCGGGGCCGGCGTTGGC